>NC_133204.1:48730671-48838171 GCF_958299795.1 Porites lutea | reverse complement strand
CGTAACAATTAGATTTTGTTCTAAAACAGCGCGCGCTTTACGCTGGGTCCAGCGCGCCCCCTTATATCTCTTGTATTGTTGTTTTATTAAATCGGTTAGAATTGACAACCCATCCACGTGATAGTGCCACCTTTGGAATTTTAAAACTCTGGCTCTTCTGGGTAATTCGGTAAGAGCGTTAACAGGCTAGGGAGCAACAAGGTTACTTACGTCTCCTTTTCTACCTAAAACCCTACCTTACCCCTCTTCAATCCAGGGCACATAATTTTCCATACGCTAACCCTTCGGAGTCAGTCTCCCTCCTTGTTTTGCTAAAGGGTGGTAAAAGGCGAACTGAAATGTTCAGTTCTTTACTACATGATCAATATTTACTGCTCTCGGCAAACTTTTATATCGACGGTTCCCTTCTTTCCTGTGTAATTGTGCTTTAAAAACGTTTGTGGTCTGTGCAAAGTAGGCCCTAAGAGCCATCAGGGTTGGAGCTAAGCGATTTGGAAAGGGACCCAACTTAGTATGCCTCTTCGCCGAGGCCGCCGCCGCCGCCACCGCCCCTGCCGGGTGCCACCCTTAGTCCCTGAGGCCGTCGCCTTCCCCAGCATTTGTCAACAGAGCATCGAAGACAAATTCAAAACCGCTTTAAAAGTCCTTACAAAGTTGGCATTTCCAGAGCTAGCATTTGCCTAGACAACTCCTTTTACGATTTAAGGGAAATGCTTCTTTAGCCGGCGTTTAACTATGCAGCGCGTTTCTTATTTTTTGGAAAGGCTTAAGGGGTTAATGGTTGGCCAAAAACGCTTAACTGTGAGTAAAGTAACGTCGCAACCTGTTAAAATCACGCCTTTTTAACTGTGTGTGCTCTTTAAACACGGGCTCGATGATCAGTCCCACTGTTTTAATAAATCGCAATCAAATTTTCAAGAATAACTTTTCACAAAGTCAACAAAAACTGTTGAAAGTAAGTTCGTAACCTCTAAGGTACCAGTAGTAATGGGTTCCTGGCATGATGATTGCAATTCACTGACGATTCATAATGAGTGGCAACAAACTCGTTTCAGTATGGTGGCCCACAACTGTCACGGCAAAACCAAAAACCTCACGGCAAAAACAAAAACATCACGGCAAAAACAATACCTCACAACAAAACCAAAAACCTCAAGGCGAAAACAAAATACCTCACGGAAAAACCAAAAACCTCACGGCAAAACCAAATACTTCGCAGCAAAAACAAAGTAGCTTTGGTTTTGCTGTGGGTATTTGCTTTTGCCGTGAGCTATTTGGTTTTTGCTGTGAAGTATTTGGTTTTGCCGTGAGGGTTTTGGTTTGGCAGGGCATGGTCATTCTCTCTTGTGCATGGTGTATGTGCTTTATATAATCGACCGGGCAAGACCGCTGAAACTGTTTCATTTTGTTGCGCCTGCATTAAAAGCATTTTGGGGTACGCAAGGCAACGCAAACGCAAATGCAAACGAAAGGATAAAAAAAAACCAGGTTTTATCGGTTCCATGCCACCACGGCGCAGTGAAGTTGAAAGCGAGATGGCGTCTTCCATTTTATACGAGAAATTGGCAGAGGGTGTAAGGAAATATCCTGTGCTTTATGATAAACGTTGTGCAGATAAATTGAAGAAAACTCTTGCCTGAAAAGATATGGCAAAAGAATTGGGACCAAAAACACCGCATGTTTTACGAGAGAAGATATAAACAGCAAATACGCTCAATGGATTTCAAACTGTTTGCAGTATAAGCTTACATTTTCTGTTGCATTGAATAGGTACTTGCAATTTTTGGTACGAAAACCACGAAAAGTAGACTTACTGCGGCCAAAGCTTAAATCTGGTCCGCCGTCTTGGAAAAAGTTTTTACTGTCCTTAAGTGCGCCTGCGTGTCTTGCCTTCCTTAAATTTGCGTTTGCATTTGCGTCGCACCAGTGAACAAGGTTTTACATGTAACTTCCCCAGAAAATAAACCCAGTCTTTCACAATCGAAAAAATTAATCCCGCAAAATAAAAATGAACAATAAGCATATGAAAGCATCGCTACAATGCAAAATTAAACTCTCGCAAAAATTTCGGGTGGGAAAGGAATGGGCGCTTTCCATTTAGGAAAAAAACCCGGAAATTTCGGTGGTAGCAAAAGTGGAATTTCCGATTGGTAAAAAGTTGTTCCATTTGGTCGTAAACCCCGGTACGTGGCGGTGCCCGACCGTGGACCTGGAACTGGCACCAACTAAGAGAAACGTAAATGGAACACGACATTCCGTTCGGAAATTCCAACCGGGAAAACGGGACCACCTTTTTAGATTTTCCACTTTTTCTGGGAATTTTCCAGTGGGACGAATCGACGAAAGGTGTTCCATTTAGCGCCGAACCGGGAATTCCGGAAATTTTGACTAAATAGAAAGCGCCCCGAAAAAGTGTGGAAGAAAGAATGGAAACGAATGGAAGACAAGCGCACCAAGCATTGTGGGTGTCGATTTGGGGGTGTTGAGGTTTGAATGAAGCTGGCAACTTGTCCTGCTGGCTTTGTTTATGGTGGTTTTATTGTACTCGTAAAATAGCAACAAATTTGTCCTAAAGTAGAATTTTTAGCCTCAATAACATATATGGGTAAGTAGCTGCTTATATCGAAGAAAGATGTAATTTTGACCAAGCTAAATTTGCGTAGCGTTTAATACCGCGATTTTGATCTGTTTTCGTTGCTACAAATCCTCGGATTTTCAGATAGAGCGTCTGACGTTCGCTGCGGACGATGCAGGGAGATTTGCAGTGGGGAAACTCTACGATTTGGCGACAGGCTCTTCCACGCAAACTGCCTGCTTTGCCTAGGTATGTTTAAAAATTATTGGGAGATTTCTCTCATCAAATTAAGCCCGCGCGTTATTTTATTTAGCGTCGCGTGCCGTTCATTTTCCAGTCTAGTCATTTTCGGCACAAAAATTTTCATGTTTGAAATTCATATCATTTTTGGCTGTAACCAATACTTTGTGTGACAGAAAAGTCGGTATTTGTGGTTTTCGGGATTAATTTTTCTCTTTTCCAACATTCCTGAAGCGATTTGATGCACATCTATTGCATCTAATATTTGAATATTCTGATTTTCGTCCTCTTGTAGATGTTAATTTTTTGCAAGTTAATATCCTTGCACACTAAGTCATTTTGTCAAGCAATAAGACACGTAAAATAGATAAATCAAACGCCGAACAATAATTATGAAGCGTTAACAGCTTTTATCGTATTATGCACTAAAAGCTGATTCAATTTTACTGTTTGAAATCAAAATTTATGTGAGCAGTCTGCAAACAGAGCTTATTGTAAAGTATAAAACGTGAAGTTTAACTTGTTTTTGTTATTCAATAGATATGAAGTGAGGCTTTGTTTATGTTTCCACCCTCTTGCATGCTTTTAGTTAACAAAATAATACTTGAAATAACGTGCAGTGTAATTAAACATGATTTATAAATGATTGTCAATTATTTAAATTTTTTAAAAGTGTAAATAAGGACGAACCTAACTTTCATTCTCTGAAATACACCTAACCTCTAATTATATTTAAGTACTTGGAAGGGTTCAAGTTGGAAATAACAGAAGCAAAGAATGAGAGCTATTAAAATTTATTGTCATTTGAGCAAAATGCAAATGCTTTTTGTGCTCTTGATGTATTACTGAGAACAATGTATGCTACCACAAGCCTCATTGAGCCGGGTTCTAGAGTTCTAATAAGAAATATTGAACTCAATTTAAGGCAGTTATGGTTGACTAGAGTGGACAAGAACTACCACAGTTGAGAGTGGAAATAGCAACCCTTAAGGTGGGCGCTAGGGCAAAGGAAGGAGAAGGACAAAACATGCATGAAATTATTTCTTTTATACCACTACATGTGAAATTTCTGCAATTTGATTGGCGTAGAGCAGTGGTATTTCAGCTTAATTTGAAATACCTACATGTGAAAATTACAAACTTTTTGCAGGTAGTAGTATAAACAAATAATAGCATGATTTGTACGTGATATTTGGCATAAATACCACTTGTGATATTTCAAAATTGTCTCAAATTTCACTCGCCCAACGGCTCGTGAAATTACGTATAACAATTCTGAAATATCACTCATGGAATTTATACCAGATATCACTACTAATCATGGTATTACCAATACAAATTTCACTCTTCACCATTTGAGTACACATACAAATAAGAAATAGTATACAGAGAGACGTAGAACAATTTGCTCTAACTGGTCCCTGGATTACTTAGACAAGATCTGATCCTGAAAGAACATGACTATTAGCCTTGCCTCCAAGCAGTTCTAAAAATCCAAATAACTATTATCACAGAAAAAGGTTTAAAAAAGGTCTTTGCTTTTGAAACAAAGCTTGTCTTAAGTCAATCTTTCTTTTAAGGACGAGTGATTTTCCTGTCGAGAAAGTAACTTTTTCGTTCTCAGTTATACTGCGCAGTGGGCAAAGGCTTAGGTGAGTCGTCTTCTAATACATCATAAACAACGATACAGTGGTCCTGGGCATTGGGCAAGCAAAATTTTGGCCATTGCCTATTCTTAGTCAAGCTGAAATTCAAGTTTATTTTTCAAGCCCTGCATATGAATGGACAGAAGTAGCATCTCAGTCATTTCAATGTATAGTTATCTACATGTACTAAGACTTAATTTTTATCAATGTTTAATTTTCATTGATCTAATTGAACAAACCTCTGTTTTTAGTGTGCCATTTTTTTTTTTTTTGCAGTTTGTGGTAGAGATCTTGCAAATGTTGGTTTCTTTGTGCAAAATGACCAATACTTCTGTCCAGAAGATTTCCAAGAGCGCTTTGGTACAAAATGTGGCATTTGTCATCAGTTTTTGGAAGGTGAAGGAATAAATGTTGGTGGAAAAGCATTCCATGAGAGATGCTTTGTATGTGCTAGTTGCAGGTATAGTGTATAGTATTGAAGGATTAAAATTGTTTTATGTTTGCCTAGTGTGGTGTTAAATCCCTCTGCCCTGCTGAAAAATGTTGCTTGAAGTTGGTCAAGCTGCTTCCTCTCCTTACAATCTGGCCTAAACAGGGCTTCTGATATTTTGCATGGTTGCGGAGCCGTAAAGATCTCTTCCCTCTACACAAGTTAGGTGTCAAAGTTGTCTATAAGTGTTATTGATGATGTCACGAGTCAGCTGGCACAGTTTTTCTAGGTTTGAATACGTTATCATAAAAGCTGCTTATCACATTGGAAAATTATGACTAATTTCAGCAACTCGTGGCTTGTAAAATTACATATAACACAAAATATCGGATCATAATTTTATAATGTTTGTGCCACTGAAAGTAAATTTCTATTTCCAAATTTGCGAACAAGGTTGCAATGCATATGAATAATGGTTATTTTGGTTATTAAGGTACATGTATGTATGACTTGTGATTGTGTCAAAAATAAAACCACTGTCTCAGGTAGACTCATTATTTCACATTATTCATAAATTATGGATGTCTGCTTCTAAGGTAAGATCCATTTTATTCAGAATGGTGACAGACTTGGGCAAATTATGCTTGTACCTTTGTCTAGAAATCCTTTTCCGCCTGGGGAAAAAATTGTGTCAAGAGGTAAAGAATACATCTGCCAGCGATGTAATGCACAGGAGAAGAGTGCTGATGTGAGAGGACCAAAGCTCGAAAGTAAGTTCAGGAATCTTACAAGACTGAAATGTTTAACTTGAGGAAATTTACAATATAGCCCTGTTCACACAGTGCAAAATTTTGTTTGTTTTGCAAAAAAATCTCTCAATAGGAAGCCATTTCTAGTGAGAATGATTTTTTTCGCCCACCAAAAGCTTCACAAGCATCACCAAACTTCAAATTTAGGTGACAAAATCCTTTGTTCCTTGACAGCTATCTTTCATTGGGTCATCTCATTTCATGAACATTTCCAATGAATTATTGTTCCTTTAATTGATGTTTTCGGTCACACAAAAAATTTCAAGTGTGTGTCTTAAGTGCAGACAAAGTTAGTCAAAAACAAAAAATTGGTTAAGTACAAAATTTTCAAACTCTGTGCAAGCACCAAACTATATTTTTTTTCATAGTGTGAACAGGGCCTATGCAAGCAGTCTCCTCTCCTCTCTTCAGATCACACCCCATTTTTGTTTTAGGCCAATGTAAATTAAGGTTAGTATTTTTTTAACCTTACAGTCATGTACATGTAGGTTGATTCTTAATTTCCCTTTTCTCCCAATCCCAATTCATGAATAACCATCTGGAGTTAGGATATAAAGGATAAGTTAAGAATCTATCAAATTTCAATGATTTTCACCTGAATTTACTGTTGACTTACAACTTCTACACCCTTGGGTGATGTTCTCTTTTTAATAACTAATAAATTGGTTAGCTCTCCAGTTGACTTGATTAGCTTACAAACATCATATGAATTATGTAGTTGGATAGGTCATTCTGTAAAGTCCATCACTGCAGAGCTTAGAACATCCCTGAAACTTTTCAGTCTGCTTTTCACTGCCCATAATTTGTCACCTACTGTTAAGGGCCCATTTGTGCCATTGTTTTGATATTAATCCAATGTATGATTGTCTGTCTGTAGGGTGTGCTGGATGTGGAGAGGATATCCGTAGTGGGCAGTCGCTCTTAGCTCTGGACAAACAGTGGCATTTGTGGTGCTTCACATGCACCAAATGTGGTTGTTTGTTAGCTGGAGAGTACATGGGCAGGTCAGTAGACAATATTATCAATAGGGGCCTGGGTACTAGCCTGTTATTGTGTGTAGTTTTCTTGATCATTCTCTGACAAGGATCAGTTACATTAAAAGAGATTCTCTTGTGAAATGGATAGACCACTATTTACCCAACCCAGTAAAAGTAAGCCAGCAGCCTCACAGTGGAATATTTGCCACCTAGTCAACATTTTTAGGTTTAGTGATATTAAATAAAAAAACTCGCAAATTTAGGCCTTTGCCATCTGCAACTGTATAGTTATCCTGCCTACCATACAAAGTAAAACATTTTGACGGGGCTGAGAATGGTTACTTGACAGGATTGGGATTTTCCTCAGTTGTAAACTAAACACTTGTTTTACAAAGATAATCCCCATCCTAGTATAAAGATTGATACCAATTTGGTTGTAATATCTCATTAGTTAAGGTATCTGCACAGGCAAATTTTACACATTTTTGCATCATTTTTAGTGGTTGTTTTATGGATAATATCTATATGTCACTACATTGACAGTATTCCTCAGTTCTTGAGGAACTAGAATATATCAAAATAAACTATGTTATGTCACCCAAAAGGTGTTAATTTAATTACCCCCTAGGGTGGCACGGAAAGAGAAAAATCAAAATTTCAGAAGAATCCTTAGAGTTATTGTTAAAAAAGAAATGTAAGACAAATAAGGACGTAAGATAGAATAATGCTGTGTTTGACCACGACACAGCTCCAATTAATCCAGCCTCTAGGGCACAATTTGCTATTTTGTAATTTGACCCATATTTTGACATCAATAACTGAGCTGTACGGCAATTCTAACCTTTAGTCAAACACAGATCTGTTCATTAACATGCTGTTTGTGTATTTGCCAAATTTCACGAAGTAATAATGATCCATTCCTCCAAAAAACTGGTTCCCGTAAGTCAAGGTAAATCGGTCACGCGGTAATTAACGTTTTTCCAGTGTGAAAAAGCTTATTTTCTTCTCAAAATCAACTGTTTTTCCTCGATACTACCATCACAGACCTTCTTGCCCGCCATTTTGAATCACCGCTGTGTAAAATGCTCGTGGAAGCCTAAGAAAATGCCAAATGACCTCTCTATAGCCCCCTTGGATTTTGATACGTGACCAGTTGCTAGGTGTGACGCATTTCCGGAAGATGCGTTACTCAGTGTCAGCTTTAATGCAGTGAAGCGCGCCGAAGTATGAAGATTGAAGAAGAGTTTTATTCAAAATTGAAAAGAATTGCTTCTGTAAAGTGAAAGAAATTGGCAGAAAAACAGACCAGAGGATTAGGGGCCAGAAAACGTTTTACTCTCCCGGCAAAATTGTCAGAAAATATCAGGTGAGAAGACACACCGATGTCATGTAAATTTAAAACAATAATAAGCCCTGGAAAACGGAGTGTATTTCAAGAACATAACAAATTTTGACAAGAAGCAAGTAATATTAGTCATCACAGCTTTAACAGAAGCAAGAAAAATCAAGTTGGACACACAGCGGCTGTAGTTTGTCAATGAATCCAAGCAGTGAATAGATTTTGTTCAGCGCATCAATAGAACTTGATGATGGAAAGAGGAGTCAAATTGCGCTCCTGCCGTCCTTTTCCTTAGTAACGGAAATGAAAATTTTTCTTTAACTTCCGGTAAATCAGTCAACTTTTGAGTAGACTTTCTCTTAAATGCCAAGGTATATTCAAAAAAGAACACCAGATATGCATATTACATCATCTGAACTTACTGAAGAAAGATTTTGAGGGCAAAATAAAATGTTGAAAATTTGCCTGTGCAAATACCTTAAGATTAATTGAGTACATGTGTATTTTGTACAATAATTATTACAGTGCATTGAAAATTTGACCCTTTTCTCAGGGATGGCAAGCCTTATTGTGAAAAGGATTACCAAGCTGAATTTGGGGTAACATGTGCTGGTTGTAGTGGATATATCATAGGAAAAGTTCTTCAGGTAAGTAAATTGATGATACACAGAATTTAAAATAATATAATACTGGTCAAGGTTCTTATTCAGTTCTTGTTGGGTTAAATTTACACATGTACTATCCAAACAACAACATCCTTCTCAAATCCTACAGTATTTAATGTAGATGTTACAGGTCAAAATTAAATTCAGGTTAAAATTTTTTAACCTAGGTTGATTCTAAATTTCCTTTGTCTTCTAGCCCTAATTATACATGAATTAGGGCTAGAAGACAAAGAAAATTAAGAATCAAGCTTGTTTAAAACTGAATTTAATTTTGACCTGTAACATAGGCATTATAATGGTGTAGTGCTTTACCAGTCTGATCAAGCCTTCTCAATTTAAAATGCAAAATGTACAGTGTAACATGCTTTTGAAAAATTGTGTAATGAAAATCGTCAATGCCTGGCATTAATTTGATATCAATCATGAAAATAAAAAGTAGGGATTACATGGTGTATGACCATGTGTACCTAAAATGGACAATCCAAGAAATATCTTAAAAACTTTCCCTCTCCCTTCAAATACATTGTAGTACACACACAAGTGAGGAGAAATAATGATAATATTGCCAGTTAAATTAGGGTTAATATACATTTTTCTTTGATTTCGCCAGGCAGGGGAAAAGCACTATCACCCGCAATGTTCAAGATGTGCTCGATGTCATGGAGTGTTTGGTGAAGGACAGGAAATGTTTCTACAGGGTAAGAGAATTAACTATTGATTTTTTTTAATATTATTTTTTCCCAAAAGAACTCATATATACTTTATTTTTATACTCATCGTTTTGCCACCTCCGCCCGCAAATAGCAAGAGCTAGACGAGGCAGCAGAGTAGAAAGGTTACAGCAGGCATAAATATTAAATTAAAATAAGTTGTGAGGATTATACTAAAGTAAACTGAATAAACTACACGGATAAATAAGAATTACAATAAACAAGCTAGAGTTGCAAAATAGTCTTACAGAATGGAATTACAAGACAAATTTACTATAGAACCTATCAAGTCATGAAATTCCAGAAAAAAAATGTCAGAAAGCATTTATGTATCATGTTTATGGAATACTTTTTTCAAGGAAGATAATTGTTTCGTAGGAATATTTATTTTTAACTATTGTTTGTAGCTGTTGCTACCTAGTGTGTTTATACAGCAGTTTATGTCTATAGGGTCAGAAATTTGGCACCCAGACTGCAGCAAAGCAGCAGCTCTAAATGGTGAACTGGATCGATACCCAGTAAGTACTGAATCTAAATGGAATCAAAATGTAACTTAAGTTGGATAATAAATATCCATTTCTTTGATCCTGTGATAAGCAATCCAAAGTTAAAAAACTTGTTGTTTTCGTTGTATTTCTTGGTGATTTACTAATTTACTTATTCATTTATGTATTTATTTATTTCAAAATTGTAATGAGGACAAACAACTCCCTGGTTAAATTTCTGTAACCTTTTCCTTCGTGTTAAGTTCCTTTATGGGTTATTACTACATGTATGTCAGGATATGCTGTTCACGGAATCTCTCTACTTGTTTTGCAGGCAGCACCAAGGGATGGATATCGTGATGGTAGGCACATCTTTGTGTTGGTGATAGTTCTGTTGCTGTGTTTTATTTGTTGAATTTGCTGCAGAGTGTCCCCAGAAGTGACTATACTGCTTCATGCCTAACTGCTGTTGTTATATTGCAATGCCCTAAGGAGAAATCCCTTTTGTGAGCTAAAGAGAAACCCTAAGGTAGCAGATATATTATGTCAAAAGGCAACATTGCATTTGGAAGATTGTAATTGTCTGTCATCTAATGATGTTGTATGGGTATTTCATTCAGATATCATGTTACTTCATTTTCATTGTTAGATGATTAGTATGGTTCTTTATAGCTTAAGCTGGCCATTATTTTATGTAAAGGTTGTAATTTTGTTTAAATAGAAGAAGATGCCCACCGCCCCTCTCCTCCCACTCGCACTTCAGCAAGTCGTACCACAGATTGGAAAGTGAAGTATTCACCTCAAGGCTCACGAGATGATGTAAGTTACAGAGCTGTTGCAAGAAGTCAACCACAGGTGGGTGAAAATTACCTTAATCCTGTATGGCACTAAACAATCGTACCATGTTGACATCAATATGATCATTTAAAACAATCTTTCGGAAGTTAATGGGACCTAAAGAAAACACTAATTCGACTTTTACTTTCTGCAGTTTTCAGAAATTAAAAAATAACTCTTCAGATTTTAAAAGTGCTATAAATAAAATAATACATGTACAATCAAAATTGTGTGAACTAAACCTTGAAAAGTTCTAGGGTGCTTTATACCGTTTACTCAAATCCCCCAGGTGGGAATCTTGCACATAAGCAAGAGACTAACATGTGACATGGTGGGAGAGCAACCCGCTACAAAGTATATCAAAATCAGGTGAACAGACTAAAAAGAGTAGAAAAATTGCATTGCCTCAAGTCATAGCCTGTACATGTATTTTCTGAAGTTTCTCAAACAGAATGGTGTGAGCCATTTGATTTTCCAGCCAGAGCTTCCAGTTTTCCCACGAAAATGGTTAGTCTTTTGATGCCATTCATGTTTCAATATTTCGAAAACAAACTTTCTCAATATGCCAAGGATTGACTGGGCCATTAACATTTTTTCTTATAAATTCAATATGGAACCATTAAATCCAGGCTATACATGTAATATTCTTGCTTTTGTCATTTTTCTTCTTGTGAAATAAAGTATTTGGAGTTATAAGCTTGTTTCAGTCATTTGATTAGCTTCAAATTTTTAAGTTGAACTTTTGTGCTGGAATGTTTTGTTTAAATTATTATTATTTAATAATTCAACTTCTTTATCAGAGCTCGATACACATCCTTACAGTGATACCCTTGTACTTGTCTTTGCAGGAAGAGAAGCCTTCATATCATCAAAGTAGCTACTCTTACAAAGATACAGGATACTGTAAGTGTTCTTATTTCATTTTATTTTGCTCTACAGTAAGTATTTTGGCTACTTAATCTTTTTTTTTTTTTAATGTAAAACTGAATCATTTATCATACATATTTGTTTTTAATCAGATAACGGTCAGCTATACAGGGAGGTCACTCCAAGAAGAGAGGTATCAATAGATTTAAGCTCTTAGTACTTTTGTTCTTCTCAACTTGGCAACCAAAACACTTACAGCTACAATTTGGAGCAGTCTTCAATGAAAACTATGTTGATATGGGAGAAGCCACAGTCCGTTACACAGTACATTTTTTCAAGCACATGACTTTTCCCTCTCTTCCCCCCCCCCCCTCCCCCTCCCCACAGTTACATGGCCGAATCAACACTATAAAGGAGAGGTACATGTAATGAAGGGAAATGCAAAAGCAGATGGCTGAAGTAGTCATTTTGTGAAGAATGTACTGGTTTATGTTTTTGTTCTTGATCTGTTTTGGAGGGAAAACATTTTAGTGTACCTGATTAAAAGCCTTTGGGGTTCAAATTGTTTGGGCTGACAAGTGGTGTGTATTCAAGGCAAGTCTCTTATCCATTTGTGGTAATTCAAGTCGTTGAAACTGTTTTTATTGTCTTTTGTAGGAGAGTCTAAATGCAGTACCACAGGAAGCAGGTATGTACCTGGACTGTACACCTATCGACTCTCCTAAGTTCCTTGCCAACGCTGGGACTTCCTATGCTCCTTGTACTGTGCTCTTTACTTTTCCCCTCCCTCCCCTTCCCTCCCCTTGTCCAACAGTCTTTTCTCTTTCCTGCACAACGTAATAAATGTAGCAGAGATGTACATAACAGGTGAAACGTTCATGTTGATATGTTCATACCCCCTATACCTGTAGCATCCACGCACTACTTGTTTGTAATCCTTAAATATCTCTCTCACGTTGTATTTCACACTATAAGACGAGCAGATCCCAGACCCCACTCCCCTCGCATTATTTGTTACCAATATCTTCTAACCCTCCCTCTGAAAATAATTCCTCTGTTATAGTAAAAAAAATCTCCCACAGTCATTAGCAAACCTTGGAGAGCTTCAAAAGTCTCCTTAAGCTTAGGCGGTTTTACAGCATCTCCAAGAATATATATTTATTTCAACACCAAACTTAAAGGAATCAACTAAACTGAATCAAATGTTGCAACTCCGGTATTGTTTTCAGATTCCAGATCTCCTTATGATGAAGACTTGGACAGAGAGGATTTCATGAATAAATCACAAGTGAGTAATAATAGGGCGGGTTTATACATTTTTTGACATAACACAAACTGATTTGTTTTGAAACAGTCATATTAAATGGTTAAAATGAGGGGAGCGAGAAATAGCGCCTTCGTGAACTTTTCTCTTCTCCGTTATTTTTGTTTTCCCAGTTATACCCCGGTGTGCAGCAAGGGTGGGGCATTGTTGAATGTGGTATGGGTTCGTATCTCAAAGTCAACACTGTTTGTCTGCTGAGTTTATCATTTGTTCTTAGGCTTTCTCTTAGATTTTTTACTTGAACACCTATAAACTAACTCTTAAGAACTCTTATGTTTTCTATGAGTAAACACTTAGGTCCAGTGCTCTGATATTATTATCAGAGAGGGGAAAAGTCTTTATTTGCGTATAATAATAAGGACTTAATTGATTCTCAGGTATACCCGTACAAAGCACTTGTGACCACAAATTACAAATTACCAAGAGGAGTTGACAAGACAAAACTAGAGGTAAACCCACTTGTGTTTTGTGAGGTGCAGTACATATAAGAGGTCAACAGCACCTCTCCTGTTGACATTATACTCCACCGGGTGCCGGGTGCCGGGTGCCGCTATCGGTCCATTTAGGAGTTTGTTTTATTTTAGATGTGTGTATGATAAGTGAAGTGAGAACAAGCTACCTGTAAGAGGCAGACTACACCAGCTGGGAAACTTAAATGCTCAAGTTGTAATTAGCCTGCAGTGCAGGCGTATTTTAAGTGGGCGAAACCTTGTTCGTGTTCGTAATATTATTGTAGCCACCATCTTTGATTTTATGACAGTGGAAGAATGGGGAGAGTAGAAATAGTAACCCTTACGGTAGGTGCGAGGGCGAAAGAAGGAAAGGGGGGAGGGGGAGGGGAGAAAAGCAAATTGCGCGCTCAAAGAAAACGCCTGCACTGCAGGCTACTCCTATATTAAATTAACACTTATACGTTGATCACAATGAAATGGTGGTTATCCCACTTCTCAACATCCAAAACTGCTACGCCTCGCTCACTATAAAAAAACACGTTTCATCATCTCCTCGCCTCATGTTTCAAAGTCTTCTTTGCTCTAAGTGAGGCATGGTAAAGATTGTTTGTTTGACTGATTGATTGATTGATTGATTGATTGATTGATGGCTTATTTTCGTTTTTAGACCTACCTTTCTGAAGAGGAGTTTGAAAGAGTGTTTTCCATGACAAGAGATGAGTTTTACCAGCTGGCGCAATGGAAACAACAGGCTCGCAAGAAGGAAGTTTTACTGTTTTAAGAGCAAGTTTGCTTTGCATGCAGACGTCAATTCTCCCGGGGGCTGTTGGCAATGTTAGCAGTGTTTCTTTTATCTTTTTAACGTGATAATTTTTTTTTTGTCCAAACTTCCTGGAGATCGACTGTTAGGATAGTCTTTCTTACAATTTTCTTATTTTATTTCAACGGCAGCGGTCAGAAAACGAAGTCCGCTTTTCCTACAGTTTAATATTAAACACTGAAGGAACTGGATTTAAAATGAAAAGTTAAAAATGATGCAAGAAAAGACATTAAACTTAGGAGACAAATCAATGTCAGAAGAAGACGCTCCACCTTTTATTTTATAGGCTTGTTTTCTTTTTTACTGTTCATAGTAAGGTTCAAAGATCACGAGATGAAGTGTCTACTTTTGACCAATGAAAGTAGACTGAAATTGACAGTCAGATATATATATTTAACAATTATTCACTAAACAGGAGGTTAATCTTGGCCGATATTTACCGCGCTAGAGTTTATCACAAGTACCTTCTTGAATATATATTTTATTTTAGTATCTACTACACTAGTGAACAGCAAAAGTCAGGAGTATTTACCACGTACGAGCGCAAGTATCTAAATTTCGTAAGCAATCTTCAGCAGGCTGCCTAAAATGTGTACAGTTCCAATAACACAGAGATGGATACAAAAATAATGTCGTACGTCCCCGCGCGCAATGGACGTTCGAAGGTGAAAAACAAGTGCTGTTGGCCTCCAAATTAACAAAGCAGAGTGTGCTTGAAACGCTTCTCATATATATTTAGTACTGGAATGAAGAATACTAGGGTTGCCGCAGTCATAGAAGAATAATTTTTTCAAAGTGAGGAAAAAGTCTGGGAATCTTGCAAAGTCAAGGAAAAGTTAGTGAATTTTATTATTACGATGTCTTGAGGATCAACAAGAAACATATTATTCAGAAAAACGTTCCTGCCTGAAGATGATCGATTTTGACGATCAAAATTCTTTGAAAAATATCCGCGTATCTCGGGAAGATATTAAGAGACCGAAAATGAAAGCTCTCATGGCCTGATGAAAATATGAAATGCAAGGAAAACCGGGGAATTTTATTTTTATTTCTATAAAGCCTGGTTAATTTGTCGACAGTGGAACCATGATTTTACAAACCTCTATAAAACAAAGACCTTGGTATAACCAGCGATATTCCTAGCCCCGGTAATAGTAAAATATTGAAAAGCAGCTCGATATAACGAAACCTCGTTACAGCGAACATATTTGATCAGTCCCTTGGCCCTTCGTTATATCAAGGTTCCAATGTACTTGTAGCCTGCGTAGCCGCCATCGGATGGGGTAGGAGATTTGGAGGAAGGGAAAAAGGGACGGGGATTTCATGCTTTTCTCCCCCTTCCCCTCCTCCCTCCCCCTCCCCCTCCCCCTCCCTCTCCCTCTCCCCTTCCCCTTTTTGTGCCTGGCACGCAGGCTACTGTACTTGGTGTTAGTTGACCATGAAGTTAGTTTGATTGACAGTCCCCTACTCGGCGTATCCCGGATGACTTTGAAATGGTATGAGTGTAAAACTGTCAGGTTATTCAAATTGATCCAGCCTCATAATTTAGCCCTCGACTGATTAAACAGTTTATATTCGTACCGTGGACCTTATCACATACATTTCAGAGACATTATGATAATTTCGTTATTTCATGCGTTGATATGCTCAAAACAAGTGAAAATGTTTTATTTGTTATAAAAACAGAAAGCAGAGCCGTTTAACCTCTAAAACGAACACCATCATAAAGCAGAAACATCGTGATCAGCAAAAGTTCTCTACCTTAATCCAACTCCTACCGCTATGATTTGAACAGCTCAGTCCAATGCGGGGACTTGGTATTGTCCCATTTGGTGTTAGTCCCAATGAGGTTTTCTTTTTCTCGACAGTTATAAGAGCTACGAATATTACTATGTTCAACAAGAAGAATAAAAGAAAAGAAGCATCTTAAAAACAGAATGACCAAGAATTGAATTAATAAATTTAGTTAATTAGTTTAATGCTTTATTCGAGATTATTGTTAAAAATTATTATAACCCGTTTAGCTTTTATTAGTACTGTGCTCGACGTTCATTACCAAAGGAAATTGTAAAGATGTGTCGCTTATTTTATTTCTGCTTGTTATGATACAAATGCTACTTATATTATTGAGTAAAACTATATTGTTAAGTAAAAATAGATTTTATTGCCAATATTATATGATTAAATAACGTTTTTCACTTTTCAGTAAAGATTAGGATACAAGCAACGTATAATAGCAACAAAATAAATTGGATATTTGAATATGTCTGTATGTTCTTTTGAAATGAATCAGATGTTATACAAAGTGAAAGACTGAATAAAGAGTTGAGAGTAGACAGTTTTGTCGTGTTTAAATGGCGTGCCTATCAATAATCCGATTAAAAGAACCTCCTTTAAACACCTTTGAAACTTGAAAAAAACAAAGAGCAAGAATGAAGATCAGGGAGGTTTCAAGAAGTTAAGAATATCCTTGTCAAAGACAGTGAAAAATCAGGCATTTCCAGTTTTTAACGTCTTTCTTGGTCCACAGGTAACATTTGTATCCCTAAACCTGATCAAAATCCAAGGAATACTCTAGCCTGCTTGGCAGGCATTAAAAGGGGAGGGGAGGGAAAGGGGAGACCCGTTTCGAAGCTTGCTACGCAGGCTATGAAAACTGTAAAGAGATCAGGGGCGTGATCATTCTCGTCCCCAGAGCCCGTCGTTCTGGTCGGTTACAAATTAAGCCGAGTGGCTCTGTGGACGAGAATGGGGCGTGATCCGTACGTGCGTAGCTGAAAAAGCTGAAGGTTAAAAAAATTGTAAAAAAAATAAAGTTAAGGTGTTTCGATTTAGTTTTTCAGAGGCCATACCGATATTTTTCAATCGCTTTAAAAGTGATTTTACCCTTGTCTGATCGCTATAAAATTTTCACCAATGATTGACTGTAGATTGAAATTTGTGAAAAGGTGTTTTTAAGTAAAATCGATATTACTATGACAACAATAAAGAAAAAACTTTGAAATGGATAAACGCCTTATTTTGCGCGATCTAGACCAGCTATTGAAAATCCAACAGTAGGAACTAATAGTTTGGTGTTTAGCAAATAACCTTGAATTCGACTAAAACGAAAATATATTTCAAACCTTAAATTTTCAATAGCCGTGATATATTATTTAATAAAAACGTTATAAATGACTCAAATTATTTTAAGTAGCGTCAGAATGCTGCTTAATATCATATTTCGATGCTAAGAAATTTTGGTGTATTTTCGTTCCTGCGATCTTAAAAACTAACCCGTTTTCTCACCACCAGTCTAGATGCAACGTCATTCAAAATTTGGACTTTTAGCGCTTTTTTGTATACCTCGGAAACGACTCGAACGTTATGCTTATTTTTCCAAATTAATGCGGACAACACATATATCCATGACTAGCACATTTCAGTGTGAATATTGTCAATAATTTATATTCAAAAGATGCGATAAATTCAAACTAAAATGTGATTGTCATGGAGGTATGAATAGTGCGCATTATGTTGGAAAAATTAATGTGGTAACACATATTTTTGACTGGTAAGTAGGATAGGTTTGTCTCGAAATTTCAAGGTGTTGCAGTAAGTCAATCTTAATGAAAGTTTCGGGCATTATTATATGTATTATGAAGATTATGTGAAGAGATTTTAAAAAAATTCGTTCGAGTCGTTTCAGAAATATTCAAAAAGCACTAAAAGTCCAAATTTTAGTGAGAAAACGGGTTAGTTTTCAAGATCGCAGGAACCATAGTTATTAGAGGAGACTGGTTATGAAAAGCGGCAAACATCAATGATAAAAACAACAGTGCTGCAGTTTATGTTGGAAGCACCCTGAAAGTGCACAATCCTTTGTTTTCTGTTGGCAAATTGTTACGGAATAAATTAATGCAACATTTTTATTGGTCAATACAATCAAAATGATAGGAATTCTTTTGAACGTTGTGCACTTTCAGGTCCACAAAAACATATAACAAAGGAGTCTGACGGGTTTCATAACCATTCCACTCAATTAACTATGCAGGAACGAAAATACACCAAAATTTCCTGGCATCGAAATATGCTACTTAAGAATAATATGAGTCATTTATAACGTTTTTATTAAATAATCTATCACGGCTATTGAAAATTTAAGGTTTGAAATATATTTTCGTTTTAGTCGAATTCAAACATACAAAATTTTTTACTTCTTACGGAGATTGTTTGCTAAACAACAAACTTTAAGTTTCTAGTGTTGCATTTTCAGTAGCTGGTCTAGATCACACAAAATTAGGCGTTGATCAATTTCAGAGTTTTTTGTTTATTGTTGTCATAGTGATATCGATTTTACTTAAAACTACATTTTCACAAATTTCAATACATAGCCAATTACTGGTGAAAATTTTATAACGATCGGACAAAAAAAAAACACTTTTAGGGCGATTGAAAAATATCGGTATGGCCTGTGAAAAAAAAAGAAATAAATATATAAAAGAAAATTGTGCGTGTACGTCCGTAGAGAAGGTGGAGTAAAACGAGAGTTGAGCCACAGCAAAACGAGAGGGAAATTTGATTTGCTTTGCAGGCTTAAGCACAGGATCCTTTGTCACCGTCAAGAGGGTCGCGAAGGTTTTGTTCGATATTTTTCTTTGTGAGCACCCCAAAAACAAAAATTGCAGGAGAAACGAAGAAAAGGTTTTCGAGGTAAGCAAAGCCGGTTTTGTATGTTATGACCAACAAGGCTCTGTCAGCTAGGTTGTTTGAAATGACATTTTCTTTTTTTTTCTTTTTTATAAAGAAAATCTCTCTCTTTCTCTTTCTTTTGTACCAGAAGCCATCATGTTAGCAGAGAAAAAAGAATCACGCTTTTAATTGTAATCACATTTTTCTATAGTTCGTTCTGTTGCCGGGGTCCCCATTGTCTTGAAACTTCAGACTGTTAAAAAACCAAAGACTGAAGTGAACAATAGCATTCAGTTATTGACGACTGTTAATCTTTCTTTAAAAATTATTTTGCTTCTTCAGGGACACCCTTAGGGCGAAGCGGCGAAAGAAACAGGTAACTATAAAACTAATACATAAATATAACTCCAAAGCTCAGGTTATGAAACTTATGTCAGTATTACATTGTACTCTTTTGTATAAAAAGGTCTCATAATGAATCAAATATCTTTTTATACCATTACTCAGTTCACCCTGGCCTGCGATCACTCATCGCAATATATCGGTATAGCGTCAGTACCGTTCAATGTATTTTCAGTTAACGGTATACGAAAAAATCATCTTATGAACTGATTGAATAAGTTAAATGTAGGTCGGGCCGGACGGGAAAAACCGTGCGCCCATGATGACCGAGGGCCCTTAGTATGATTTTAAACTTTCCAGAAATGTGCTTCTAATAATGTGAAAGATCATTGTACGAAAAATTTGATTTATACCAAATTTACTTAGTGCAAATATGGTGCAAAAAAGTTCAAACTAAGGTTGAATCAAGGGCAAAGATGGTACATACCGCATTTGCTAACGAATTTACAACCCCATGTAGACTGGTATGCAAATCAGTGCTGTATTTACCATCTTTGCCTTTGATTTCCTCCTCGTTTTCACTTTTTTGCACCATATTTGCCCCGAGAAAATTTGAGTAAATCTAATTTTTCGTGCAGTATATAATAGTGAAGTTAGCACGCTACGGTTTTGAAACTGACTCAATTAAAAATTGATCAGTCAATTGCAAATGAGCCATTAAAAGGTAAAATTAAATGTTTTTGTGAGTGTTGCAATAATACGAATTGAAAACTTCAAGTCTAGTGTCATTTCTTTTGCAGTAGCGTGAAAGCTACATGCAGGGTTAATTTTTGGAGGGTACTGATCGAGATTTATAGAGAGTGTACAAAACGTGTCTGGGTCAAAATCATTACGATTCGCAAACAAAAACGATATAAAAGTAAAAAAGCTTCGGAAACGGGAATCCGCCATTGATACAATTGTAGAAAGAAAAGTGCCAGTAGAGCAACAGATCATGATGGGACATTCTCTCTTGTGTAAAGTTAATGAATTAAAAAAGACAGAAATAAAAGAATGAAACTCCGTAACTGGCAGTTACTAAAAAATTGTGCATTTTGTGATAATCTAATCAAAATTAAGTGAAACGATTTATTCAAGAACTTGTTAAGTGCGATATAACACATTATTTGTCCTCAGATAAGCGAGTAGATACTGCTTAAGAAGAGTATAAAGCCATGGAAAATGTTGATCATGTAAAGTGTTGAACATGACGAAAATAATTGTTGAGTGAGGTCCGAGTAAAGCAAGAATATATATAGATTTTGAGCAAGAAAAATCTCTCTGTGCTTGCTTAACTTTTTTCCTCCAGTGACAAAATGATTATTCTAAGACGTTTTCTACTTCGGTTCCTCTGCCGTCAACCAGTTATTCCGCTCTTTCTCCTGGTGGCTGGAGTTCTCTATATGAGCAGTACATGGTCATATTCTGGTTGTCTCTTCAGCGGAAATATCAGCGGACAGCCAATGAAGGTGAATGTTACATATATCAGCCGACTAATTACTAACTACTAAGGGGACCAGATCCCATCAAGGGAAGCTAGAGTAGAGGAGATTAGAAGCTGTGTTCCTCTCAGGGTTAGACTAAGGGCCCTTCGCGTGTCGCTTAGCTTCTGGGAACGCATTACGTCAGTGTTTTATAGCTTACTGTGACGTCACTAAACATGAAAAGAAAAAATGTCCCGTAAACGCGTCCGCTTACCCATGTTATAGGCCTATTTACCTAAAACCAAAAAAATACACCCGGTTATAAGCCCCCCGGGTATAAGTCCCCCTCCGTTCATAAGCCCTGCTGACACCCCTTGTTTAAGGTACGTCGATAAACTGCGAAACAGCCTTTTCCTTTGCAAAGGCGCTTCTTTGAAAAAAGTCCTAAACCAACGTTATTATTAACATGCTTTTAACAATTTTTTCCAGATTTCACTGAAATAATTTTTTTGTTTTTTGGTTTTTGTGTTTCTTTTGGACAGGAGCCAGGGAAAGTTAAAGCTATGGATAAAATGGATAAACTCGAAGCGTCTGCTCTGGTCAATACAAGTCAGAAAACGGAGCCGGTAAACAGGAAGGAAAGGAGGGGGGAAATTTTGACGAAGACTTCTGCTTGGATTGTTAGTGGGGACGCGCCGGTCAGCTATTGGCCATTCTTTTTTTTTTCTGCCCCCAGTAACCGTCCTAGCCTGCGTTGCAAACAGTCTAAATCCCTGATATGACAGAATGTATCGAGTTCTCTATCTGGGTCTCGAGTGACAAGTCCGAATGCAACCCAGGCTAAAACAGTCCGAGAAGTCTTTGCAAAAGTTAACTAGGCCCAGTTTCCTTCTCGTTTCAAAAGTGGCGAATAAAGAAAAAAGGGAAAGGAGATTGGGGAGAGAAGGAAATAGACCTTCCCTCCCCCTCCCCTCCTCTTCTTACGTCTGCCACACAGGCTAACAGACGTTATTGCCCGGGCCAATCAGATTTGGTATGAACAATGAATAAACTAATCAGATCTCGAGCCAAATACATTTTTGTAGCTGACGATAAGCCCAGGAAAACACAAGCAAGCAACATGATAAGCACAGTTGGTTTTTATTTCTGATTGGTTGAGAAAGTGTCTCGAAATGTTTTATAATTGGGCAATCACTAAGAATATATAACAAGGCAAATCATAAACAGTCAAAAACCACTCATTTGCACCCTTTGTTACTGCCGCTAACTGTACCACCGCAACAGGCGCGTAAATTACCGCTTATAGGCTCCCCTCCCACTTACAAGCCCCAGTCTAGCTTGTATTGAAATGAATTTGATTCATTATGACGTTTTGAAACTTCATTAAAAACCACTAAACGCAAAACGTATTTTCATGAGCACTGCTATAGCCGGTTTTGAAGCGCTTTTGGTTTTTGGTTCGCTGCTATAAGCCCCATCGGATATAAGCCACTCCGTTTGTAAGTCGCCCTATTGAAACCCCTTGCGAAGATGTATAAGGCCAGGGGCCCGTTTCTCGAAAGTCCCGGTAACTTTTCGGGCCCGAAATCAAATATTCAAATCGAAATATAAAGAATATGAGCGCGGGTCCTGGCTAGCAAACTGCTCCATTTTGTTTCACTAACTGATAGTTTTATCATGCTACATGCAAAACTTTTGAAACCTCGATCTTTAATATAAACGGAGACGGCTTACCGGGCCCGTTAATTATCGGGACGTTCGAGAAACGGGCTCCAGGGCTTTTGAGCGGCAGCTATTACAGTAAAATTTTTTTCCACCATAGGGGATTAAGGTCGGGGAACAAGAAAAGGAGCACGTTAATGCAGTATTGCAAAAGAGAGAGGAAGACATCGAATACATTCAGGTAAATAGCCTGGGCAGCTGACGGAATTAGCATGGGAGTGCTGTTCTTTTTTTGTTTGTTTTCCCTTTCAACTTTGCAAAAAAGAATTTTGCTGAATCGCGGTAAAAGGTTTCATATTTTTTAAGGGTTTGACCCCATGGTATACGCTTTACCAATGTAATACTCTACTGTCTGAGTTTCAGACATTTCAGGCTGGAAAGTGGAGAGGAGAACGAAGCGAACACAGATCGAGGCCTCTTTGTGTCCTAGAGAGCCTGGGGAGAGAGAAAAAGAAGCGAGCGGGGGACGATGGGAAGACGAAAGAGAGGAACAACTCCCATCCTTTTCTCTTACTACCATCCACCGCACGCTATTATTATTATTATTATTATTATTATTATTATTATTACTGCTATTTTTATATTGGAATACCCAGCGGGAGCCTCTACGGAGGAGCCGAGAAGGCTGAGTTTGAAGTACAGTCACGTTCATATATAGTTAGCTACCCTGTGTACACTATTTTAGGGATCTCTTATAATTTTTTAAGCGTTTCTTCTTTAACACGCTCCTTCCCGCTAGGAACACGACATGGATCTCCCCGGTGGGGACTTGCCGTGCGGAGTTAATGAGAGCTGTCACAAGTTCATTGTGCGTAGTTCACATCAGGCGAAATTGATTTGTAACTCGTACGGTTCTCGCTGCAAAGGATTTGTTTATTCAAAGAGATCAGGAATATTTATCCCGAAAGGAGAGTTGCAAAATAAAATGGTGTTTACAACTGGTATGGAACTGTTTGTTAAGAAAACGTTCGCAGAAAGTGCCATGACAAATGAAACTTGCGCAGTACCACTTGACCAGTTTCAGTCCCTGGACGACAGCTGTCATCTACCCGAACTGGACCCAAATGATGAAAGTATCACTAAGCTTATTAAGAAACCTGGGACACCACTTCAGTGTCCAGGTTCCCAGCTGACCCGTTATCGGAGCGGAGTCTTGGAAGTGATTGACCATGGAGGTAAAGTTAATGTTTTTTTTCTTCAATACCTATATGGGGCAAGGGTGTGTTGGGTAAAGGGTACTGCTAAATTACACTTGTAGTAGAATGAGCCTTAAACAAAAATATTGTTACCTTGGGAAGCACGTATAAATGAACTCCAAGAGGTCACTAGATGCCAGCGCGGTTCGACGAACAGTATGTAGTTTCCCTCTTTTCGGTTGAAATGAAAAAAAAGGAACCCGCCCCAAGTTGCTCATTTTTATCGGAGTGAACTATACTACTTGACCCTGGGCAAGAAAATTGACCCATGATTTTCAAAGTATTTTTCTCTCTCTTTTCACAGCTACAAATATCTCGTCTTTGATGTATCAGTCAATTTTTCGGCCACAACACAAAGACTGGGGAGTTATTTTTGGGGATGAAGTTAGCCTACAAGCAAAAGATGGTCAATTCAGACTTGATTCAGAATTCATCCGCGTTAAGCTCACCACCGCTCAAGGTACAAAACACGTAGAATACCACGCGCAAGTCGTACCTAAGCCCCTGCCTGTCAATCACAGAAAAGAAAACGGACTTCCTCTTAGCGTTTTTATCATAGGCCTCGATTCTTTGTCAGCGGCGCACTTCCAGAGAGCTCTTCCTGAGGCTTACAAGTTTATGAAAGAAGAGATGAACTCAGTGTTCCTAAAGGGTTATTCTGTTGTTGGAGATGGCACTACTCCTGCATTGGCAGCTCTTATGACAGGTAATATAAGCAGGGGAGGGAGGGGAGAGCTGGTACAAAGCAAGACACATACTTTTGCTAACTCCTCACACCCTTTTGTTGCCCACGTGCTTTATTATATGTTTACGCTCTTTTGAAATCGGAACTGGATTGTATTCGGCCTGAAGGAGCTCTTGTTCATTACTCCCAATGCAAATAACGGTGGTACTTAGGATGGATTCATTTGCAACCTACGCGTATAGCTGTCGCATTTACCCGCTGGATTTTTTTATTGTTTTTAGGCTTAAAAACAAAAATAGTTCCAGCGGGCCATGCGACCGCTATACGCGTATGTTCTAAATAAATACACCCTTAATTTTAGGACTCTTTTCGTGCTTGCATTCAATCTTTTGTTTCTTGTCGTTTTTTACCAACGGCGTTTAGCGTAGCAACCGGCAAGCTCTGGTCGTGTAAAGAAGCGCAGTTTAGAATATATTCTACAGGATAGAAATGGCCTAGAGTTACCTTAAAACATGATAGTTTATTATGATGAAAAGAAAGATATGTAATTTTTTCTCGAAACAAGAGAGTAGTATGGAAGAGATAGACTAGTCCCTTTTTCAGAGCGGATATCTCATTTAAGATGGCAGAAACAATTGAAATTTATGACGTCACGAATTTGTGGCTAGTTTTACTGGTTTGGCAGATTTGAACCTTATGTTTCAATACTAAAACCAGAGAGCACCGTCAGAACACCACACATACAATCTGACCATAAAGAATATTTTTTCGTGTATAAAGGAATGTGTGCTGCATTGCTATCGCCAGCTCGCACATACCAGACACCGTTGACACGGACGGTCCGGAAAAAGTTTTGAACAGACGAATTTTTTATCGCTGTGAAATCCATTTACATGAAACCGTGCAAATTTTGTATCAGTATTGTTTACATGAGTCTGTACTAATTTTTGCTAGTCTCAACGTCGGAATGGCTTTTTTTTCAAAAGCGCGCGACTATGCTCCAGGCTTTTACCACAAAAACTGTGCAATACCTTCCACGGTTGAGGTGTTTACACAGGTTCGCGCAAAGGTTGAACCACACTGGTCAAATATTTTGACCTACCTCTGATCAGGAAAAAACAATTGCCACTTTGCCGTTTTTTAAAAAAACCTTGCACGGTTCCGCGGGTCCCGTATAAACGAAAGGCGGACCAGTGCAAGTTTTATCACTGGTTTTGTCCGATTAAAAATTTGTCCAGACCCTTGTTAAAGGGGTCTTAATGTCTCCCCTATTCTTTCACTCTTCTTTTAGGTAAATTTGAATCCGAGCTTCCGGAAGCGCGCAAAGGATTTGCGGGCTCAGAACCGCTAGACCGCTGGTCACATATATTCAAGGACTTCAAGGCACAAGGTTACGCCACTCTGTTCAGTGAAGACGCCCCATTTTACGCTGCATTCAACTACCGTTTACATGGCTTCAAAGAACCTCCAACGGATCATTTCTCTCGATATTTCTGGGAAGCAGCGCATACGACCTCGCCGCAATGTGTTCACAGCAAGCCACAACATCAAATCCATTTTGATTACATCACGTCATTTCTGGAAGCTTATCGAAATCAACTCAAGTTTGGATTGTTTTTCATGTCAGAAATCTCTCATAACAATTTAGAAAATGTTTATTTCTGCGCGGATAATTTTGTAGCTCTTCTAAGACATTTATATGGAGGAAATCTTTTGAACGATTCCTTGTTGATAGTTATGTCAGATCACGGTGCTCGGGTTGGTGACGTAAGAGTGACTTTGCAAGGAAAGCTAGAAGAACGTCTTCCACTGATGTCTTTTACATTCCCAAAATGGTTTTCCCAACAATACCCCAGTTTAGTTGAAAATTCTAAAGAAAATAGTAACATTGTGACGTCACCCTTTGATCTATATGCCACCTTTAAACACATGCTAAGTTACCCCCAAGTTCCCACTAACTTGACGAGAGGTAAAAGCCTTTTCAGTAAAATTAATAAATCTCGTGATTGCGAAGATGCGGGTATAGCCGAACATTACTGCCCGTGCATACAATGGAAGAGTATCGACACACGTACAGATCACGCGCGCAGTGCTGCTCAAGCAGCTGTTGATCACGTGAACAACCTAACTGCATCAGACGCCCAAGGCTTACACCTTTGTTCGCGTTTACAACTTAAAGAAATCTTGGCAGCTCATCAAACAATTCCAAATGTAAAGGTGGCTCAATACTTAGGATCGTCTGATGTTCATGGTAGAAAACCTATGTTTTCAAGAGGCACTGCGACGCTTGGGCAATGTTTATATCAAATACAGTTTCAGACTGTACCTGGGAATGGTATATTCGAGGCCTCAGTGAGTCTCCAAAGTGGTATTTTTAGGGTTACAAGTGAAATGAGCAGGATAAACCTTTACGGTGACCAACCCAAGTGCATAGTGGACAAAAGTCCTCATTTACGAAAGTATTGTTTGTGTAAAGATTATAAAGAAGAATAAGCACAAAAAATGACGACAACAACAACAAAAAAGGGGTCATTTCAGACAGCATAAGCTCAAGTTCCAACAACATTAACTTTGGAAACTTTAGTAAGAAAATGACTTTTATTTGCATGAGAATTAAAAGAAAATATTTTTTTAACACAAACTTTCCACTTGCTCTCGTTTTGCAAGAGACGCTAGGAAATGATCTATCTCATAAAGGAACTAGTTTAACTCCACCTATGAACTATTGTCACTCTTAAAAAAACAATAAGACTTCGTAGTGGCTCAGTTTTGTTATATCACGTGCACGAAGGAGTATTCTTGCTCACAGGGCGTCAAGTTTCGCCACTGCAAAACGGTTCCCTGAATAGCTTATACCTGCAGACATTTCTCCCGACCCGGTTGAATATCCCTGATCCTTTATGACCACTGAGCGATCCATCAAGCCATCGATAAAGCACCGCCTCCCTGCTTTGATTTTGGCGGGAAACTAGATTCAAAATCCTTAAAAAGAGACAAGTCAACAATCCTCGCCTAGGTCGCTTCGCGACCTCACTAAAGCTCCCATCCCTCGCTTAGGGGTTACTGACAAACTTTTAAACCGTAATACTGATTAAAGAGATCAAATTGGTGCAGTTCTAAAGATCAGTGTGCATGAAGCAAGAAACATAAAGCGACGTTCACTTTAGGTCCCGGTTGTTCAAACGGTGGATAGCGTTATCCAACGGATAAATCAGTATACAGCCGATAAGTATTGGGGAAACCAATTGCGTTATCCACTGGATGGAGATTTATCCACTGGATAACGTTATCCACCTTTTGAACAACTGAGGCCAGAATGAGTTTTTTTATCCTTTTAGTCTTACTTGTTTATGAAGGGAGGAAGGGATGGGACCTTCCCAGACCTTGTAGGCTACTCTCCCTACTGTAGTTGCACCATTTCGTTAGTTATTTGCGGTACCGAGCGCTTGACTGACGCTTTTCGTTGTCCTTCTCACTGTGCGCTCTGATTCTCTTAAGCTCACCTTCCAGAAATGTTTGGTCTAACGGGGACAACGCTTGCTTACCCTCCTTCCTCGGAGACTTAGTTCGTTTAAGTTCTTTTACATTCTCAGCGCGCTCTTCAGTCACTGCTCGCTTCCGTGGACTATGGCGAGCATCGCGGCTTCTGTATCTTCTACTTTCATTGCCCTGATCTTCGACTGGTTGCTTTTCTCTCTCTTTTTCGAAACTCCTGTGGCTTTTTGATGAAGATGAAGGCCTACACTTTGTTGTTTTATCGCTATTACCTTTCCACGTACTGTGACCCTTATGCGTATCGTATTCTGGTAACGAGTTAGTCCTACTTCTACTGCTATGTAGTAATGTGTCTTCCCCAACACGCTTATCGCTATGTAAAGTACCAGGATGAACAAGCTCTCCTCGAAAATTCACCTTCTCGTCTCTTTGATTAGGTTTCTCTATCTCCCTGTAATCTCTACTTGTTTTTCTTTTACTGCTTTCTGCACCACTTTTTTCGACCCATTCCTCGCTACTTTCACTAGAATCAGTTCTCGAGGACTCGCTTTCACTTGAAGAATTATTTGAACTAGAAGATGAAGTAGAACTGGTACGCTTGGAGCCACGACGAACCTTTGCTTTAGATTTCCTTTTCTTTTTCTTGAGAACTTTAACCTTCTTCTTCTTTCTCTTTCTACTAGTTGAAGAGACAAAACAAAGAAGTTGTAATAAATGTGACTCGGAATTCGTACGTAAACCGTGAATATAACAAAAAGCTGGACAATCAGCGAACAAATAGGAACAAACATTCATCTCAAACAAATCGAAAAATACCAGTTAAGGCCATTTCATAGTTACAAAAACTCTCACTTCCAAAACGAGGCTAAGAGAAAAGGAGGCTTGAAGCAACTCGGACCGTTCCCCGAGCTGACGGGTCTCTAAATGAAAAGGAATCACGTTAAAGTGAGCTCGAGAACTCGCCCCATTTCTCGACCAATCATAATTTGAATTCAGACCAAGCGTGACTTACTGTCGCACGCTTTCCAGAACTTGCCTTCATCTCTGATTGGCGCATGACGTTCTATGCAACTTACATAATTGGCGACATCACAAAACGTTCTACTTGGAAAACGTCTCCATACCTATCATTTTTCTTTCTTTTTTTCTTTGACTGAAATTGCTCCTCCAAAATAAGTTCCCTCACGTGACTAAACCTGCTCTTAAGCCCTTTGTCCACTCTTGCAGCGGCCTGCTCTTTCTTCTGACGTCAGAGGTTAGGTCAAAGGAAGAAAACAACGAATTGGGGGAGATGGGAGGGGTGGTGCAATATGGTTGTAATTTGTTATCACGAGCCAACGTTGCGGGAAATCGTGTAATAGAAGGCAAAAATTGTAAGAGTGGGAATGAAAAATGAAAGATCATTTGAGACAAAATGGTACGATTTATGAACAAGACATTCCAAATGAAAGTAATTCGGTTAAGTGTTTAAATTGAGTTGTGACAAAGTAACAAAAATAAAGTAAAATTTGATCCAAATTGCATCAAACCAGACAACAGAGGGACAGGGAACAGGGTAATGGATATGAAACAGTTAAAGTGACAGTAAGTGTTTGTGATACCGTTCAGATGAAAAAAGCACAACATATAATTATAAATGAAGAACATGACAACAACAAGTGAACGGTCGCAATTTTTATTTCAAAAGCCAAAACAAACAAGATACAGAAAGTCATTTAGTAGAAATGAGAGTTACCGCAAAAATCCCCGTACAGCATATAGATTTCATTGTGTGTACGATCACAGAAGAAGGCAGTGAAATTAGAAAATCGAATCGTCAGCCAACAACGGAACGATGGGGAGCAAGACATGTAGAGAGAAAACAGGAAAACAATCGCATTAGCAAGAAATATCATTAGTTTATAAAACGTCCAGTAATTAAACTGTTAATTGCTTTCAACTGACTTTATGTCTCACTTGGGGAGCAGGAAGGCGAAATCAAAATCTGAGCTGAGAAATAGCCAGGAGAACTCTCCATGTACGCGCCTACAAAATGAACGCTTGGAAAAGGGTGATTTCGCGCATGCGCTACGAAATCTGATGGACACTCGTTTTCCGAGTAACTAACCTGTGCACATGTGCTCAACCCTGTACTAAAGTCTAGAGGTAGAAGGGAATAGAAGGGGGTGGGGGCATGGATTGGTTTGTAGTAATCAAGTAAGCAAGCACGTGTTACGCACCTGTTCCTTAACTCTGATTTGCAGCTCGATTTTGTCAAGATGATCTCTCGCTGTTTGTTGATTGTTATCAATTTCTAATGCCTCCTTAAAGCTCTGTATAGCTTCTGACAGTATCCCTTCTTTTTCTCGTCTAGGAACAAAAACACGACAAAAACTTTGTAAAAACCTGCAATACATATGCGAGATTCGTTTCATATTAAATTACAACAATTTTTTGAGGATTTGCGGGACGAGCCAAAAGAACGTCTTCGAGCGGGGCCTACCACAGTTTCAATTTTAATACATTTTATGACATACATTGTAACTCCTTTACAAGGCAAAATAATGTACGTCAGACAGCTATTTGCTTTGTCCGACTGCAAGTCAATGGTGATCTTGTAGGATCGACATATATCCTTTAACAAAGGAAAAACAGTGACTGCAGGCTTGCAGTAACTTACTGTATTCCCTGTTCCACTAGCGTGGCAGTGAGGTATTTGTTGGCATTCCTGTGACTTGGACAGATCGCCAATGCCGCCCGGAAATCTTTGATAGCGGGGGTGAGCTTGTCGTCATTGGCATATCTAGATATGAAAAAGCAATTTGAGTTAGATTCCTGGAAGAGTCAAAATAGTCCTGAGAACACTTTTTTAACAAAATTATAAAAGACTGAAGAAGTTTCAACTTCTAAACAACTCACAGGGCTCCTCGAGCTACCAGTGCCTCCACATTTTGACCATCAATCTGTAGCGCATGCTCAAAATATTTCATAGCAGCCTCGTGATTTCCCGTTTTAAAATGCTCCACACCTTTGGCTGTCCTTAAAAACAACAGATAAACAGTGGTCTGTAGGTAACCTGTACCAAGTTCATTACAAATAGTGATGAATGAAGGAAAAAGTATGCCCCGTGAAAGAAAAAAGTGCCAGTATTTAATCTGCCTGGCACCAGACTAACATCATTTCGCATAGTAAGGAAGGGGACTAAGTACGTGTTGTGGTTTCCATACGGCTCAAGAAAACCTTGGTCAGTCAACCAATAAAGTTTTATAATTGAATATGAAAAGAACAGGCAGGGTGCAAAGAAAATCACTTTTACAGCTTACTTCGGGCAAGCTGAAGCTAGCATTTACTAGCCCAGACGTCATTTCAACTAACCCCAAAAGCTTTTTGTTCTTCTGTTATTCAAATTCCTCATAAAACATCACTTGCCCATAGGGCAAGTTAAAAACAGAATTCACTAGCCAGGTAGCAAAATCCGCTAGCCCCGGGCTATCGGACAGTACTTTCTTTGCACGCTGACAGGTTTCAGTTATTCCAAAGGCTATCCACCGGATAAATCATTATCCCATCCCTAAGTACTAGGGAAACCAATTGCGTTATCCAATGGATGGTAGACTACAAGTAGTCCCCATTTTTCCTCAGGGATAGTCGAGCGAAACGCGCTAATGGATGGTGATTTATCCAGTGGATAGCGTTATCCACAAATTTAACAACTAGGATCAGAAGCATAGCTTTTTTTCTGATTTCATTTCTTTTCTCCTAAATAAAGGTTATGCACTTGGAACCTGGGTTAGTGGTAACTGCCATGAAGATAAATGTTCTTATGTTGCATGCAGCTTACATGTAATTAAAAATCATTCTACGACTTGATATAATTTATTGCTATTAAAAAATGGCGTTGACAATACAATCAATCAACCAATAGAAATTCTTACGTTTCCATTGACCATTTGGCAGACTGCCGCCTTCTCAGAGGCTCTGCATAGTCACCCTCTGGGCAGTCCTTCCTGTGAAGGAAATACACACAAACTACATTTATATGTAACAAAAAAAAAATGTAACAACAAAAAACAATAACTTTGAATGCTCCAATCTTTTCAGATCTTGTATAAGCTTAATTCCACGACTGAAAACGCTTTTTAAGGTTAAGACTATCCAACTTGACATTAGACAGGGTTTTAAATAGGTATGGGGAGACAGAGAATAGAATTCTACAATTAGTATAACAAAATAAATTACTGTGAAACTAACAAAACCGTGAACACCAGAAATTTTTATGGAATGTTATTGTGTTGCGAGAAATAAGCCAATAAGGTGCAAGATACCTAAACCGCAAACAGCAATGGTAATTAGTTTGTGGTTTTGAGGTTTGCTTGTGTATCCTGAACTTTATTGTGATTGGTCAGTACACAATCAACATTCCTGAAAATTTTCAGGTTTTCACGGTTTTCTGAGTTTGACAGTAAACTCAGCAAAGTAAGGTAATTCTCACGTTTGCTACTGGACTTGTTTAAAACAATCTTGACTGTTCACAGTCCCCTATTTTTCGGTACGATTGTCAGGATCCAGCACTAGCCGTTACAAGCGGCCATCTTGGTTTCAAAACTACCGAGTGTAGCCTGGGGACAAGTGTCAAATCTACTCAGGGAGCAAGGGATTGTTTGGGCGAAGGCAAGAAAAATCTACCCCCGCCACTATAAACCCCAGGGTCCACGCCTTTAGTAATGGTAAGAAAAATTGGGGACTATTTTGAATGAATGTACCTTTGGAAGCATCTCAATAAAGAACATGGAGCCGTGGTATCAATACCAAGGAGATCTGTAAGTGTATCTATATTCCTTGGGTTGTTAAAACCCTTATGTTTGTTCAAATGTTCTTCATAATTCAATCCATCTGGATTATCCTGTAACCTGCAAAATACAAAACAGATCAAAGAAAGTTACCTTAAATCTCTCCTGAAAAATCCACAACAACAAGGTTCAGATGTAACAACTTGTCAAAACATCACAAAACACATTCCTTTTCTCAAAAAGCTAACACGAGTCTCCTGGAGCTTAGTGGTAGAGTATCTGAGCCAGGTCATAGGTTTGACTACTAACAGGGGTATTCACATTATTTTTTCTAAGCTGCCCACGTCACCGACTGAATAAACATCTTTTTCATGCAATTACCAGGCTTTAAATTCACCACCACATTTCTGTTAGGACAAGACATGTCGCAAACTGTGTGAATGATAAGGTTTTTTCAGGCCAGCTACACTGTAAAATTAGGTTTTTGTGCACTACTTTCTTAATAAGTGTAGGGGACTGTTTATGAATAAAATATAATGGCATACAGTATACCTGGTGAAAACCACATCAGAGTCATCCACAACACCCTGTAAAGAAGGTGAAAGAAGAGCAACAAGTAAGCAAAATTAAAACAGTTATACTTGTCTAGTGTTGGTTAAATGAAAGAAATAAAATGAAAATCATGACAATTATTGCATGCAGTCGTACAAAGTTTTTAAAATCCTCGATTGGAAGGTTAAAGGGTGAACCAATGGGATAAACATGAACAAACAAGTAACTGGGATGCTAGAAAGTGCTTTCATGAACACCTACATGCAGTCTTTTATTGAAATGCACTCACCAAACACACATGTTTATGTACATCAGGTAATCTTGAATTTCTCAAAGAGATTGACACTTTTTCCTCCTCACCACTTACATTTGTAATTACTCCTACATGAAAAGAAAATGTAAGCCAAAAAAACTTGATGTCAGACAAATTAAAAAAAGTCCAAATTTTTATTAAAATGTGGGGCACATATGGTAAGTACCTCGAATAATATCACCAATCACATAAGCATCAGTTGGGTCTTTGTACTCCTTGGTCAGTTCTGAGCTGTCTAACTCTGATAACTTGCACAATGCCTGGGTAAAGCAATACAACAAGCAGCTAAGAATAGCTTGACGGTGAGTGTTAGAAACGCATTTTTCTGAGTAATGTAGATGGAGGCTTTTACAGTGTGCAGATATGAAATTTCTCTTCAAGAGTTGAAATTTTGTATCCCCAAGCAGCAATTGTGTACATTAGGTACAATGAAAACACCAATGAAGTACCAAACAATTTCCTTTCAATATGTTTTGGCTACAATAGGTGTGATTCATAATGTAACCATGGCAACATAGATCTTTTAACATGTGAAGATAACTTGTTATTTTCAGGTGTGAGTTCATAATTTCATGCAAAAGCTCACCGGAAATTTTACTGGTGTTTATAAAATCAAGGGCTTGTTCCCATATCAGATGCTTTGCAAGTAGCATTTAATTCAATGAGAATTTAAACAAATCCAAACCAAAGAGCGCTTCAGAGTAAACTGGTTCTCTGCAGCATGCAAGCATCCAAGATTGTTTGGAACAGCAATATTGAAATCTTCACAGTCCTTTTTCAACCTTGCTAACAGACTATCTTCCGCAATGTAATATTGGTTACCTTAATAATATACCTGAATATCAAGATCACTGAAGTCTCTATTGTACCCAGATTCCAACATAGTCAGTGTTACTATAATACCAAAGGGTCTTTTGTAAGTTACTTTACCAATGACAATGTCTCCTTCCTTTAAACACTGCAGAGAGAGTCAAAAAGTATAGTTTTAGTTTAGATAGTTTAGATAGTTTATTAAAATATCGAACATGGCAGTCCGTAGACTGAATTGCGTTACAATTACTTAAAACTAAGATTAAATAAATTCCAAAAATATAAATACTAATTGAAATTATAACAAAAAACATTTCTATAAAAATGCGAAAAACTCTCTATATATAACTAGGTACAAACTGGTCCAAAAAATTATGTACACGTACTTGGAATAAAAGTGTTCTTAAAACGATTTGTATGTGTACGGGGCATGGCATAAGCCCTGGACTGTCTTAGATTATGTCTGTGTTCTCTCTTAGGAGGTAAGACAGGCACAAGTTTGTGATCCGGGCATGACGTGATAGACTCAAAAAGCTTGCTACACAGGGCCACGCGTCTAGCGTGCAAGGTTACTAAATCGAACCTGACCAAACATTCTGAATATGACGCATAAGGACAAATGATGGAGAGCGCTCTCTTTTGCACTCGTTCGATGTCGTCACTAAGATACTGTGGAAGCGCATGATGGAAAACTGGTGCACAGTACTCTAAAACAGGTCTTATCACGGTGCAGTAAAAATTTACAATGTCGCTCAGTGGAACGTTGGCGCGCTTTAGAAGAACAATAAAATAAAGGTGCTTGTTCACTTTCTTAATCCACTCTGAGATGTGTTCATTCCATTTTAAATCTGAGCTAATAGTGACTCCCAGGATTTTTACACTGTTTGATACTGATAGTTCCTTGCCATTTATCACAATTGGTGGAAAATTGTGAGCGTTCCTTTTAAAGTCAATGCGCATCTCCTTGCATTTGTCAGCGTTCAGTTCCATCCTATTTTCAATCGACCACGCCTCAACAGCGGAAACTGCGCTTTGTACATCACTACTCAAACCTCGCGGTATCGTTTGGGCGATAGTTGTGTCGTCTACATACTTCCAAGTGAGCGCGTCGACCTCAAGATCGTTGATCATTAATAAGAACAACCAGGGACCAAGCTTGGTGCCCTGTGGCACCCCGGCGGGGACTAGGCCCCACTCTGACCGGCAGTCTGATGGCAGCTTGACATGTTGTTTCCTGTCTGACAGAAAATCCAGCACCCAAACGCGAACCCACCGTGGCATGTCCAAGGCTTCGATCTTTCTGGCCAACAGATTGTGATCAATAAGATCGAAAGCCTTACGATAGTCGAAAAGTACCACTCTAACAGCCGCGCCCGTGGCGTCAGTGGCTTGTGACCAGTTATGTACCATGGATATCAAAGTGTACAAGGTGGAGGATCTTGGAATACCGCCGTATTGGTTCGGGTCTATAATCTGCAACACCGCTGGACCGACGTATCTGAGTACCACAAAATCTTCCGCAACCTTAGAGATAGCGGGCGTCAAGGAGATAGGACGCAGGTGCTTAGTAGCATCTACCACGGGTTTTTGCTTTGGGAGAGGCACCACATCCGCAAGCTTCCAAGGGGCGGGAAGCCTTTGTTCTCTAAAGCTCGCGTTCAATATAGATGTGATAGGCTGTACGAGGATCTCTGCATATTCCCTCAAAAGCCAGTTACCGATGTCGTCAGGTCCAGCTGCCTTACGTGGGTTTAGATTGGATAGAGCGTATAGGACATCAAATTCCATAATTAAAGGCACATCGGAGTCCTCCACCTCTGTAGGGACAGCGTATAGGGGTTGGTAATGCTTCGTGGGTTCTAAGAACACAGCATTGATGGCGTTAGCTAGTTCAGCGTCACTTAGGCGATCGAAGCTATCCCCGAGCTGCAGGTTGGAAAGGAGACTTTCAGATGAAGAAGCGGGATTCATACTGGCGATTCGTTTAACTGCGCTCCACCACTGCGAGGGCTTGGTGTTCTTTAAATTATTCACTTTGCTTGCAAAGTATTTGCTGCGAAGTGATTTGCGCGCGCGGTTGACATCATTTCGATATCGCCGGTATTGTTCCATGTCTCCATGGTGGAAGGCGTGTTGACGGAGCTTAATGAGGTTCTTGAACCGCTCAGTAACCCACGGGGGATCATTCAAGTGAAGTCTGAAGTATAGTCAATCCATATAGGAAATACAGAAGCGGGTGACTGTGTTCAGGAACCAAGCTTGATAAAATTAACATGAACAGCCCAAACGGTTCGACAACCAATCAAACTTAACCAATCAGCATGCAAGAAATCACTCATTTATACAGCTGTATATGTAGTAAAAACCAGACTTGTCCTCTATGAATAATTAGCTTAGGCTAGGAAACAAAGAGAGCTCTGAATCAAGCAACATTGAATTATAGTTTAACTTGAAAACAGATTTTACCTAGAACACCTACAAGTGTAGTACACCTTTGAATGGATCTGCATTGAACTTGATGCAGAAAACAGCACGAATTGTGTGTAATTGCCTAAATAAATATCAGTACATTATGCAGGTTTGGAACTAACCTTGAACAACTGTGTTCTTCTGTAATGCAAAGGTATTTCCATTAAGGTTTCAAGAGGAGGAGTATCCGCATAAGGATCTAACACTGAAATATATCACAGTTCTTTCTTTTAATAAAGTCAACATCGCATGTTGTAGTCAATAATAACAGAGGTACTTTCACCTCCATCACTAAATACGTACCTGTACCTGGTTACAAGCCCATCCCAAAAAATTGTATTTCTGACACTAATTAATTTTTTTCTGATTTCTTTTGTCATAACCCTTTTACTGATAAGGAGGCTTCCCACTAATTTATCTACTTAACTTTTACATCCGTAAGCAACTAAACTGTCGAATCTTAAACAAACCCTTTTTTTATTGTGTTACTCTCTTTGACAATTAACCACTTTAGGTCATTTTTTACCACTAAATCCAGCCTTAATATATGTCACAGGCCACAATTTAATTCAGGTTAAACTTTTTTAACCTAGATTGATTCTCAATTTCCTTTGTCTCCTAGCCCTAATTCATGAATAATTAGGGCTAGAAGACAAAGGGAATCGAGAATCAACCTGGGTTAAAAAATTGTAACTTAAATTAAATTTTGACCAGTAACAAAACAATTGTACATGTTTGTTGGACAAATTATGTTCATTTACTTTGTGATGAGTGATACTTTTACTCTCAAATCTTTTTAAAATTTAAGCAATAATCTCTCTTACAACCATGTTCAGAATACTTTTGACATTCTAAGGAAGGATTTCCTGCATAAACCAAGGAAAGAACTGATCACCAATTATCTCGATCAAAGAGAAGTGAAAAAGAAGTTAAATGAGTGAAGTCTGAACAGAATCACAACCTTTACTTTCAGTCACAGAGTTAACTAGCATGTTGTTAATTTTCATATGTCAGCAACCCGCCTGAGATATAGTTGCCAGTACTGCAAGGGATACCATTCCAATGTGAGAACAGAAGTTGCAGGCCACAGAGGCCATCCCACTCTGCCACCACTATGTATGTATCCGGGAAGTTGCCCCAAGTTCAACTTTGCAGGCATGCCAGCAGTAAAGACCTACCCTGTTCCTATTCCTGGCATTGATGACAAACAGTATCCCAGGCAAGACCGCCATGTATGTGGCAGGTAGAACGGCAGCACATGAGGACCAAGCTCTGCGTATCCTCAGTATTTATGTACATGTACACTTACCTTCCTGGTTTGAATGCAAGCCAAAGTCAACTCCTCTTTGTAATTTCTGCTTCCCTTCCATGGAAAACAACAGGTCTGCTTTAGTTGCCACAAATCTTTTTATTCTTTGGTTGAAATCATCATCTTGCACACCTGACCTAAGTATATAAATAGGGAGGTTATTAACCCTTTAAGCCCCAATATCCACATACAAATTCTCCGAACTGATCTCTATACATTTCCTTAAAGAATGACTTGAGAGAATTTGATAAAAGATCAAGGCATTTTCTGTTAGGTGATCATTTTATTAATTCTCATAACCTAATCTCTTGACAATGTATGGATATCGTTTGGAGAAAATTGATGTTGGTCACCATTGGGACTTAAAGGGTTAAGCAAAAAATCGATACAAATGCATAGCTGCAGAAAATCTCAGACAGAACATGTTTTGCTTTGATTACTGATAAATGAACATCAGATCTCAATCCCTATGAAAAACCTTTTTATATTAAAATAGTCGACCTAGCTGTATCTACAGTATGTACTGTACATACATGTACTCCCCTACCAGCTGATCAATCAATGATTTTTTGACTCAGCACGCTTGATTACACAGGATGCCCATAAATTCACAGAATAACCAGCAGATAAGGAAGCATTCTCAAATGCCAAATGCAACTATAATACCTACAATGTAGAACCTAGCCATTCCATCAGTGTTTAAAGCATTGCCCTAGGTACAGGTGAAAAAAAATTGTGCATCTCTGTTCCTCTATACAGTCAATCTATACAGCCCCACCTACTTACTGTATTGCTTGTTGTCTATAAAATGGATGAAGGATTTCTCTGTCTTCATTAGATGATTGATGCATTTCACTTAGTTCTCCCAAATATTCATTTGTTTCACCTGCTGGGCAGCTCACCTGCAAACATTAATATTACATAATGTAAACAGTCATTTTTCACATAAAAAGAGAAGGAGGAGAATGAGGTGGCCTGCGAGCGCAGAACTTTTTGGGTGGAGAGAAGCCATGATGGGAAATACATCTGCAGGCTAAGGACAAGGAGAAGGGTAAGGCAGCAAGTCAAAAACTCAAAATCTGGAACTACCAGGTTGACAAATACTCTGACCTCTTGTTGAAGTTGTTGTTGTTGTTGTTATTCTTCTGTGATTATGACTTTTTTAAATAGAATATGGATGTAGATGTAAAAGGCACGCATGTCCACCATTAATAATTTTTTGTTCACACAATCTATGAATTAGTGTGCGTTAAATGCTTCTTACTAGGTTCCTATACAACGTACCAAGACAGGTTCTAAGAAAAATTGGAGGGAGCACAGTGCTCTAAACCAGTGAGATACAGTTTGCCTAGTATAAAATTTTCATAACAAAATCTGTTACTTCTAGTGGCTCAATGGCATACATAATGTATGTATAGCACAGGGGACAACCTGAATGCTGCTACAGTAAAGCCCTGCTATACACTCGTAAAAGAGCAATGTATACCTGAAGCTTATTTCTGAAGTAATTCATGCCCATGTTGCCATCTCTTCTAGGATTAAGAAAGTTAAGTACTGACTCTTCTCCATCACCATGCTCATCTCTTGTCAAAGGTATGAGGGAGGGTCCATGACTCACTACAGACTGTACAAAACGATCGATAAAGTTCTTTTTCTTCCAGTCTACAACACAAAATGAAGTAAAAATTATTGTTCACACTTGTTACAGTACATGTTGTAGAATCACTGACAGTCAAACTGAGCACACATTAATCTTAGGGTTAAGGGTACACTCCAAGCGTCTTGGAATAAATGCAAAACGGTCAGAATTATCTCCCATGGATAAGGTAATAAACATTAGGAAATCAAGAGGTATTTCCAGCAAGGCACACTATGAAGTAAGAATTTTGTGATTTCTACTGAATTCATTGAGCATAAAACTGAACTCTACTATGTTAGTTTATTGTATTTAAATTGGAATCATCTTTTAGTTAAGTAAGACCAAAGTGAAACAAGATTTCTCATCGTCTTTCTTGGTCCAAAATTAAGCTTATTTCAGATCATCAGATGCAGTCGACATTGCATTTCTGAACAGACTAATATGTGTTTGACGAAAGTGAAATAAAAAACTGCTGCAGCATTCTAGGATAGTAAAATCAGTAAAGTCAAGTTAAGAAATAAACTTTAATTGGCCAAAAAGGCTGCGCGCAACTTACCCATTATTCTTCTGTGGCTTTCTGTGACCTTTCCAGATTTCACCGTGTAGCGAGCCTGCATGCAATAAGCTGGCCAGTTCAGAAAATAATTCATATATATTCATCCAAAGAGTCTTGCGGAGCAATGGAGTTTGCTCCGATGCTTTATCTGGTACTTTGTAAACGACAAAAAAAAATTCTTTAACTATTTAAACCGATGACTTATTTTCAGAGTATCGTCCTGCTCGAGTTCCTTTCCAGGTTTCAGATAATTTTCCCGAGGAACTTTTATGTTGGGTAAATGGATGGTTTAGCCGACCAGTTCCAGTCCTCACTCGCCTTCAAAAAAAATCATCTACCAAAATCAGCACATAAACATTGTGGCCATGGATTTGTACGGCGTCTTTGATTGTTTGATGAAGGAGATACGGCTAGATAATACCACTGTTAATAATGTCTGCTAAGCTGTTGTCGTCGTTGGTCCAGACCAAATCCATCGAGCTGGTTTTGGCGCCAATCGCCTCTCAGGTTTGCTGATTAATTCTCGTGCAACTGAGATTTGTGTTCAGATAGCAAAGAACTGATTTATTTGCACACCTGACGCTAACGTTTGGTAACCAAACCATAATGAAGTATTCTCTACAAACTTAGCTAAATCTGAATTGCAGGGTCCGTTCTTGCTTTTCAGCAACCGCGTTTTTAGGGCGAGTTTGTATACTAAATGCTCTGCGCGCACGTAGTTGTCAGCTGGTTTTCATGTAACTTTAAAGCTCTCAGCAAACGCTGCTACTTTTCATTTTGCCTTAATTTTTAATATTTAATACCAAAACATCGTTTTGATATGACAAGCAGTATTTAGAGCGGCAACATTTCAAGGAATATATGTTTGCATTTTACTCCATTCCGCGCCAGGATCGCATCCCATACGGGAAGCAAATAATCTACAGTACCTCAATTTTTAATGGCATTCCGTAAACTGCCACTTATAAGTTCCTCCCAACCCCAGTTATAGGTTCATCTACCAGTAAACAACAAATAAAATACATCTGATCATAAGCCCCCCCTACCACCCCGCATATTAGACCCACTCTAAATGTATACATCATTTTCAATGTCACGCAACAAAAAAATAAAATGGAAACCGTCCCGGCAGTGGAAGAAGCCAAGAAAATGAAATGTTGTAAAAGACTAATATATAAACAGTCTCAAGGCTTTGTGCCCACAGTTTCTGAGTTATTTGCCAAAACATTACACACACCTTTGTAGAGCTTTGTATGGAGACGCCATATTGCTGTACTGTTTTGGTGCACCACATGGCCGCCGGAAATCAACAAAAACATCTGGAGTTCACTTTTTCTATGAAAGCTCTTTCTTTTTACTTGAGAACTAGCATAGGTGCGCATAAACATATTTTGTAATACTTGAAATGGTTATACTGCTGAGAATCAAGAGGAGAGACTTTTTTTTCAATGAGACAGCATTCCTATTTTGATGTCACGCACTGTGAAAACTCGAAAGTTGAAATTGCTGTATTTTCGAAATGAAACATGCTACAGGAATGGAAACTTGTACACAGCTGTACAAAGATTTACTTTTTGTTTATCTTCAACCTGGTGTAAATAAGAATTCATAAAACCTTGCTATTTTGACTTTACAATTTGATGACATCACAGTGAAAACCATCTATTGAAATGGATTTGATTTTATGACGATGTTTTAAAGTTAAATTAAAAACTAGTAAATGCAAATGGGTATTTTGATCAGCTCTGCTACAGCTTGCTTCAAATCGCTTTTTCCATTCCAGGTTATAAGCCACCTCGGATCAATATGAGCCCCTCTGTTTCTAAGCCCCCCTAAAACTGGGAGCAAAGATGTACAAGCCCAGGCCTCAAAAGTGGAAGTTTACTGACCTCAACTGAGTTGAGCATCCTTTGAATGTTTGGATGATATGTGTAATGTATGTTTGTCCTCTTGAAGGTGTCACAATTGATTTTGCTCAATGAAGCAGCGCAAAGAGAACGTGTTCCATTACCAGACTTGGTACCCAGTGCCCAGCAGATCAGACAGGCCATTGAGAGTCTGGTACTAGCTGGACAGAAGTTAGTCACCGAAACTCCAGATGATGTATGTATAATAATGTATATATGTACAACAACTACAACAAACAACAACAACAACTTTATTAAACAGCACTGAAATACATTAAACATTAACACACTACATGTACCTACAATTAGCTAAAGCTATTAGAAGCAGGCAGAGTAGGTACTCTACACACGTGAACTGATTCATTTTAAGACCTTTTACATGGAAAATAACTGCACTGTGCTAACAATATAATCAGTGACCTTTTTTTTCTATTTTTTGAAGGGGTGAAAATATACACAGATCTATACAGTCTTTTTTTGAGATCATCATCTTATCAGAGCATATATTAAGCAACACCCAGGTGTAATGAATGTGCACTTGGTCTGTAGGGTTTTAATACTTGTGATGGCTGTAAACTTACATGTAGAATGCTTACAACTTAATAGTAAATTCCAGTGATTCAGGTCTGGGTTCAACGAAAATGTCTCCATTGGACAGTGGCAGATCCAGGAGAGGGGCCAAGGGGATCCAGGTCCCCCCCCCCCCACCTTATTTTTAGACCAACCAAAAACATTTTTGGAGACCGGGCCCGCTGTTATCTCAAGGTCTGGATCCGTTACCATAGGACACTTCTAAATACCAAGTAGCATTATTAAAAAGTACGATTTGTATGAATGTTATATTTGACCTAATTTTTGAGTACTGAGAAAATGTTGGAACTGCCTCAAGAAGGTATTTACAAAGGTTAAGTTGCAGAAATAATATTGTTTTAATAATGGGCATAATTGACCATAAATCTAGGATTTGAGATCAGCAATGCCGTCGGCATGCGATGCAGTAAAAGATGCAGGGAACTGCTTACTGATGGCGACTCATCAGCTCAAGCAGTACCCATTCTCAAATAAAGTCAGATACAATTTGGTGGACTCAGCAAGGAACATTCTGGAAGGAACTATGAAGGTATGATATTTACATGTACCCTAAACTAATGTTAATAAAACCTCTTACTGTAAAAGTTACTGGTCTTCGAAAAGATAGCAGATGAGTTTTTTTATTCAACAGGGCAGTTGTATTCAAAAAAGCGTTGAAAATGAGGTATTAACAACTGCGTCGCTGAGTGGAGGTGGGTGCCCGGGATGTCCAGGGGCTTCCACCTTTGGCACAGCCAGCCCCTAGAAAGAGTTACGCCCCCATGGCTGGCAAACCCGCACCCTCCAGCCATGAGCCCCCATGCCAATGGAACAAGGCACCCGTCACACTGATTTAACAGTGGAAGAATTAAGGGAGGGGAGGGATGGGGGTAAAAGAATGATCCAAAGGCTAAACGAAGAGAATGGCCGCCACAAAAACACTGTACTGAGCACATGGAGACGATGCAAGCAAGGCTGACCGCGCTTGAGCCAAACAACTGACCGCTGACCACGCTCGCGCTCCTTGTTGTTAACTCTGTTAAATAAATATGTATTTAACTTCATGTTATGTTAACAGGAATTACTACAGTGTAACCCTTAAACTTGCCTTAATGTTTTGTCTTGCATCACTCTCTAGGTCTTGCTTGTTTATGATGAAGCTGAGGTTCGTAAGATTGTCACATCAGCACGCTGGGTTATGGACCGACTTCACCTTGTGGAAACTGTTACCTCTCCAAGAGAACTGGTAGTAAGTTTCAAGGTAAACTGAAAAAAAGTTGATTTCTCTCGTTATGTTATAAAATATTGTCATTTAATATTAAAAGCCGTGATTAACAAGTTTTAGTACAGTGTATCTTGCATCCCAGGGTGAAGAGTGTATAGCCCTGTCAGGCCAATACAGTTAATGCTCCCTCCCCTCCTCCCTGGCTGGTAATAATACCTGGTGTCTCATTATATCACCATATACACTTTGTTTTTTATACACTTTCTGATTTTCTTTTTAAGAGACTTCAACACTTACAATTTGCTGCAGCTAGTTATGTCACTGGATGTTATGTTAGAGACATAAATGATGTTTGAAAAATAGGTTGGCTTCCAGTGAAGGAAAGGAGAGATTTTCATTTACTTAAACTTAATATTCTGAAGCCTGGCCATCTTATCTCAAGATTAATGAGGTTGTCCATACACATCTGTTGCCTTCTAATGCTATAAAATGATTAGTTACTCCACCAGAGAATGCTAGCTTTCAAGATGGCACTGCACAGCTATTTAATAGTCTTTGTGTTCCTATTAGAAATACCACTGATTTTAATTACTTCTGTTGTGAGAAACACTCTCTTTTCTTTGAAATCATGTTCAGCAATTAATCCTTGGTGTGTTTCTGTGAAATAACTTTACTTTTTCCTGAAGTGAAAGGGCAAGATGTATAGTTGTTTTAGCCTTATGCTGTAATTTTTCTTAAACATTTTATGTAGTTTAGATTTTATTTATTTATTATTTGTTCTTCTTTTATTTTTTCTCATTTTTTATTTGCTTAATGGGTTAATATCCGCTATATCTTTTTCATCAGCCACTTGTAAATACCTTATTGTTTCTACAAAACTGTAAATACTATATAGCAAAACGTTTAATCTTAAGTGATCATTGTAATTTTTAGTTTATAGTAGTTTTTTTAGTTAGTAGTTTTAGTATTGTTCAAATGAAGAGCTGAACTTTCATGGATACGCTGGCACTAAGCCATTCTTCTTCTTCTTCTTCTTCTTCTTCTTCTTCTTCTTCTTCTTCTTCTTCTTCTTCTTCTTCTTCTTCTTCTTCTTATTTATTATTATTATTATTGTTATATACACCATTTCAGTTCACAACAGTTTTTGTGAAATAAGAAATTCTTTTCTTGCTGCAGAGCTATACAGAGTCACTCATGCTTTTGGCAAGTTTATGCAACAAGAGACAACAAGTATGTTATTTTCACCCTCTTCCCTCAAATGTTAAGAATTCTGAGTCTTCTTTTTTTTCTTAAAATAATTCAGAGTGTCCCATAATAAAATTTATTATCACGTTGAATTTGAACTGAGACAATTCAACAAAAATTTATTCAGCTTAATTATGATGCTGAATACGTTTTCTTTGAACAGTATCAATTTAAATTCTCTCTGGTAATAAATTAAGACAGTTATTTAATGGAATGAAGATTGTATATGTCATTTTACAAATTTCTCACTTGTTTTCAATTTTACTTTCTCTCTAAAGGAGCTTAGCAATCCACGACAGAGGGATAGGCTTTTATCAGCAATGATGGTCTTAAAGAAGTCTATAGGATTACTGTCAACATCTATGCAAGTGTACCTGAGTAATCCTACCAACCTACAAACAAAGGTGTCCTTTAATCCATAATTGTATTTTATTTACTGTCGACTAAACTCAAACAGTAAGTTTAGATACAAGACTTAAGAGGTGTGTAGAGTCTGACTTAGCTGCAGTGCTTTAATTTTTGCAAAAGGCAAGTTTCTTTTGAAGTTTGCTGGAAGTGAGGTTTTTTCTTACTTATGTTAAGCTATTTGCTTGTCAACCCATTTGCTAAAAATAATTTAAAAATCACAATGAATACTGTATGTATAATGAGCAGAGTTTTCTTACTATAGGCAAATCGTGATTATGTAATTGGTCAAATCATGTTGGCTTGCACTGAAATTATTAAGATTGTTGAAGCCAGAGGAGACCTGGATCAGAGTATAGAGGAGCCAGGCTACATGGCTGCTACATTGGAAAAGGTATACAGTCAAAATGCGGTTTTCACTTGACTGTCGAATTGGGATTGGTTTTGGTTTTGGTTTTGGTTTTACTACGTCATTTGGTTGGCTAGTGTATTTACTTTGGTTTTGGTTTTACGACAGTCAAGTAAAAACCGCTCTAACATGTGTTTAAACTAAATACAGATTATGATTTACAACCCACCACCTGTTGATGGTACAGGTCAAATGTGAATTCAGGGTAATTTCTATTTAACCTATTACAGAGATTATTTATTTTCTTTGTCTCATATATGTAACCCTAAAAGATAAAGGAATTTGAGAATCAACTTAGGTTAAAAAATGTTTAACCTGAAATCAAAGTTGACCCATAGACACCACTGTGCAAATCATACACTGCTTGTAGCAGTATACAGGTGCATTCATTGAATTACTAATTACTTCCCCCCCCCCCCCCCACCCCCTTGGATCTGCTATTGAGCAAGGTTTAAACTTGCTTTATGTACTAAATATTTAGTAGGAATCTCTTTGTTGCCATTGGTAACCAAAGTTGCATTGATGGTGAAAATCTAGGGCTCAGTTACCATTGCAACTCTTGCACTCTGTTTACAGCTAACCCAGGATTAGAGCTAACTGTACTTCACGTATGTGACGCATTGTAGAAATCACAAGGCCACAATTTACTGTTTGCTAGGGGGAATATAGTGTATGTGGGACTTAAAGATAATAGTGGTGGTGAGTGCAAATCATTGAGAATAGTGTGTTCTTTTTAGGCTCACAAGCAGCTGTCCCCTCATAGTAGACTGGGATCCAATAATGAGCTGGACTGTTATTTGGATGCTATTGTGCGCAGCAGCATGGGTGTCGCCAACAGCTCTGAAGGAGTGAGAAGAGAGAAGATTGTTCATGCATGTCAGAGTGTTAGTACTGATAAGCAGCTTTGTTGTTTATTTTATTCCATATTTTTGAAATAAAGCCCTGATTGAGTCCCTGCATCTGAATTAATTTTAGAGATCTACATACAGCTGTATGTTAAATAATGTGGCCAAGAAGTAGCGTAATTTTGAAAATAAACAAGAAATAATTTCTTTTGTTAGACAGTGATGCAGTCTATTATTAACAATCCATGGTCTATTGCAGTTCATTGTCCAATGTTTTATTGAAAAGCGTGATTTAGAAATTTAAAACAAGATCTTTCAGATTACTTAGTTCATTATACGTTAAAGAACTAAACTGATTGAATTGTTAGTATTAAAATTGATCCTTTCAGGTTTTGCAAATGAGAAATGAGCTGGCTGATCTGCAGAAAGCATTTCTCGCAAACCCTTTGTCACAAAGAACAAGGTGATGTAAGCTCTGTTCAGGGTAACCTACTGTCAGTTTTTTTGCAAAGCGTTGTTACTGAGAAATGGAAGTCATCTTTCCAGATACCAGAGGAAGTGTAAAATACACTCTAAGTGACAAAACTTTGTCTTCAAACAAAAAAATGCACAGTGGGGAGAATATAAATGGACTGTTCCTGCATTCCTCTGAACAAAGGCACCAACTGGAGGGTCGGGAGACAAAATACAGTGATATTTACTAAATTGAATTCCTCCTGAAAAAATGGGCCTGAGCCTGCGATCAATTAGAAACCAATAACTGTTCAACGGAAAACTTAAAAACATGAGTTGTACACCTGACCCTCTGACAAAGTCGTGTAATACTGATTAGCAGATACCCTTTTTTGACAGCTGTCAATTGAACATAACATGGATGTCCAAAAGTATGTGTCAGTGTGACGTTTCACATCCACTAACAAAAACGGGCGGACATATGGACCAACCATTATTTCTTGAATGCATAGATAACCAAATTTTCATGGCGCTCCTCTCGAAAGCTCCGCTATGACTGTTATTGCAAGTGCCATATTAATTACGTGATAATGTTAAAATATGCCATATTTTTTTTCTCATTTCATTTTATCTCTCCGCAGACATGAACTCGACCTGGCATCTGAACGGTTATCAGTGGAACTGAAGAAACTCGATCGTCATGTCTCCACTGCTGTGATTGATGACATAACTACTGTGTTTGCTGATGCCGAGTTACCAGTTCATAACATGATACAAGCAGCTACTGCGCCACTCTTAGTAAGACAGCTAAAGAAAATGCAGCCAGGTTTTTCTGCACTGTCTAAACTAAACACTTAAGGGCAAACTGTTGCCATACTACACCGGTGGGAAGAAGGAAAATTTGTTAGAATTTGCAAAAACTCAAAATTCGAACAAACTAAAACATAAAGGTCTGAATTATAGAGCTTAACTTCTTCATGACCGAATTGTAGACGTAGGACCTTTATTGTGATAGATTTTTTAAAAAATGAAGGAAAATATCTTTCCAGGTTACGAGTAGCATCAAGCGTAAATCGATTGTAGCTACTTTGCCGACAGTTAACTAACATATCTGAGAAAAAGCAAAAGCAAGCACCTTTTTTGCAAAATGGAAAAAATAAAATTTATTTTTTTTAACTTTATTTTTAATATTAGTGCTCGTGCAGTAACTACGTTTTGTGATAACAGGATATGAGTGTACAAAGTCAAGAAGATGCAGTAATGAGATTACAAGCAAAAGCTGATGAATTCCAAAAACATGCAGCAAGATTAGCAGAGGTAGCAAGACAGTGTGCGGCTTTATCAGCTGATGCAAGAAGTGAGTGCCAACAATCACGATCTATTGTTGACTTTTATCACAGAGTAATCTGCATGATTGTAAAATTGATGCTATATTTTTATGACATAAAATATAATATTGATGCCAACATGGCTGAATTGAATTCTGAATCAAATTCTTGTTAAAGAAGTGAAAAGAAAATGCAAGTGCATAGAAATAGGCCATGTGCACGATTACGCATTTTACCACTACTACCATGCAGAATCCTTGACGCCATCGCTATGGAATCTCCCGCCAACTGCCATTTAGAACAGTACAGTGGATTTCCCTCGTGCAAGTACTGGTTTCTGGTCCAAACGTCTATCTATTGGCGCCACCCCCCCCCCCGCCCCCTACCCCAAACCCATTGGTTGACTCTTGCCAAACAAAACTAAAGACCTATAAACTGTTTATTATATGCAGATGACTTAGTGATCTTTTCGCGGTCAGCAAATGGCCTACAAACACTCCTTAACAAGTTGGAATCCTACTGTGAGAAAACTGAACTAACTGTAAATCTAGACAAAACAAAAGTCATGATCTTTAATAATTGTGGCAAGTCCTTAAATAACTACTCGTTCAAGTATGGAGTAATCAGTAAACAGAATGGCACCAGATGATGTTTTTCTGTTGTTAATAAACCCTCCGAACAAGAACAAACCAGTGCAAAAGTTAATTGCAAAATACGTTTTCGACTGCTATGAGAAAAGAAGATCATTAGTTGATCATAGTTCCACTAGTGAGCAATTTGTGTTATGATTTTAAATTATTTGGATAAAGTCGATATACATAGGACTGTATAAGACTCCAAATAAAACATTGTCTTGTCTTGTCTTGTCTTGTCTTCCATATTTCCGTCTGTTGGCCATGACAGATGCAATATCCTGACTCGTAAGACCGGTGTGACCCTCCAACTGGTCAATGCCGGGATGTTGTTGCTGGGCTTTCCCTTAAGCGTCAGCTGTTATCTCGTTGTCGTGCCGCAAAATTTGTTACTCCGACCACCCGCCACCCGTTATTACGACCACCAAACGTTATTTTCTTCCCAATTTTACCTCTTATTTAAAACGACTGGTTTCATTCTCGGTGAGAACAAGTAAGCGTCTTTGATCTTATGTAAAGTAGCGTTCAGTGGTATTTGTGATTTCCAACAGATTGGTGTTAACAAAATAACTTTATTTGTCATCACATAGGCCAGAAAGGCTTAGGGTCGTAATGTTAGCCACCCTTTCGGTAACGGTAACGAAAACGTCATAAAACAACAGGTTTAATCGCCAGTTACTAGAGCAATTTTGTTTCTTGTCAAGGAAAAAGTTTTCCTGTAAATGTGACTTTGAATGTCGCCTGGCTACATTGACGTTCTGGCTAAACTTTGCCGTTCATTTGTATTTCTCTTACTTTTGTTAGGGGTACAAGCGATAAATGGAACAGCTAATGATATCGAAAAGCTTGCTCCTCAACTTACGTCAGCAGCTGTGAGAGTGCGACATACTCCCACTGATGTAGGGTGTACAGAACATCTTGGTCAGCTGAGAAGAGATTGGACAGCTAGGATCCATGTACTCACTTCTTTGGTTGACGACATCACAGACTTTAATGACTTCGTGCTCATGACGGGTATAATATAATAGTTATTTTATATTGATCTTGGATTAAATTGGCGACAGGCATGACTCTTCCCCCGCCCGTACAGTACCTGCGCTCTTGTCTGGCATAGTTGCCAAGGTTACCTTCCGTGCAAAGCTGCTTTCTCTGCTGTCAGACCGACCACCTGTTAGGCACCAGCTCCCTCGAAAAGAGTTTCTCGAGTCCTTCCGCAAGCTTGACAGTAAGCTTGATATCCTGAATACTTATGCTTTATGACCGTGCGTATTTTTAACTCTTAAGATTTCAACATCCAGAAAGATATTGCATGTTCTCAAGAAGCGTTACGTCAGCAAGACATTACAGCAGTGTCCCAGACCTCCCTCAGAATGCTTGGCCGAGCTAGAAGAGTTGCCATGGCTACAAAGAAAGAGATGAATGTGACCGCTGATCCAATGTACAAGGGAAAGCTACAGGCTGCGTGCGCCGAGCTGGAATCAGGTTTGCCTACTTTACAGTTTAGTTTTTCTCAGATTATCTACATATTCCTTCCGTAGTTGGCTAGAGCATGTTATGTGTCAAGGAAGGTATTAGCTTAATTTCTTTAAAAGGGAAACAGATGTCTTTTTGAGGTTTTTGTTTTTGCAGTTTGATTTTCCTCTTTTACCCATAATAAGAGATATTCAGTTGCGTTAATTTCACTCTTCGTCGGCAAACCGCACTCTTACTTGACAGCTGGAATGCAGAATGCCTTACTATTGCATCTTCTACTTCGCGTTTTACCTTGAAACGTCTTCTCTTTGAGTTACTTTCTTTGCAGAGGTTTCTGTTGAGCTTGTAACTCTCTTAACCCTACTTACTAGCCGTGCTTCGTAAAAAACTGGGTCGAAATTTAATTTAAATGGAGAGGAAAATGGTCTAATTTATTTCAAACTATTAGACTTACTTTTCGTTCGCAAACGTTTTTATCGGTATTTTTCTTGCGTTTGTTTTATGTGGTTATTTGTGTATGTATCTTACAAAGTAAACATACTTGCGAGTTTGCTAGTAACTTGTTAATTAAGATGTTTGGCGGCTTTTTTTAGCATACACAACCGCTTCTGGTTTGTTTTTAGTTATTATACCTCACTAGAGCAGGTGCTTTCAAATGCAAAATGTTATTTGTTTCGCTTATTTTCAGCGCTTCCAATAGTAGTTCAAAGTTTAGAAGGAACCTTGTTGAACATGACTGATGTCGACCAGCATAACAAGCTCTCTGAGAATTCCAAACTTCTTGGAGACAAAGTCAAGTTAATAAAATCCGCCCTCAAACGTCCAGAAGGAGCTAACATAGGTTTGTAGTAGTATAGTAAGGACCGAATTAGCCTTTTTCATCAAGTATCATCTTATTAGTGTGAAGTGAAATACATTAACGCTGGTGACGTCATAGCCTTTTGTATTTATCTCATAAATAAAGCGCGGAGAATCTCATCAAGATAAGGTCATATGCTATTTTTAGATGGTTATTGTTAGGTCGATGAATGCCTTCCTTTTTGATTGGCTGACTGGTTGACTGATTGATTGGTTGATTCATGTTGTCGAAGGAATAAGCGCTAACTCGCCTGTGACTGAAAATCATTGAGCCGTAACGCAATTATGCAAGTTCTATTTCCTGCCGCTTTCATTGTCCATTGCATCCAATGCTTATTCCAGTTCCGCTTCACTGATTATTGACGCTCACATCATATATATTAATGAGAGCGAAGGGAAACTTACTCTTTCCAGCAAGAAACACAATTTTTTACTTACCCCTCCCCAGTCCTGCCTTCTCCATAATTCAACTTTTTCGCTCCTTCTCGATTTTAACCCACCGCCACAATATTTTTATTGTTTTCCCTCCTCCTCCTTATTTTTATTGTATATGACCCCCCCCCTTACCAAGCTCCCCAACCCATTGTCATTCTTCTTGACTGTAGTTGCTTTTCGCAAGATAATTTTAGAACATGAGATAACAGCCAGCATTTCGTGACGTCACCATTGGTTTCCTGCGAAATGACGTCTGAAATAGGCCATTTCCGAGTTCCCCCGGGCCTCTGTTTCAAAACGAGGGTAGGTGTTCAGCTTTTGATATGGAAATCATTTTTTATTCTCATGCAAATAAAACTCATTTTCACAGGAAAGGTTGTGCACCTAGCCTCATTTTGAAAGTGAGGGTTTTTGGAACTCGGAAGTGGCCTATTCCATAAGCTCCTTTTGTCAATGCGCTCATTTCACCTTTGATGATTTATGTAATTTGTTGTTTCATTTTTTACTTACTTTTGCAATGTGTTGTAATTTTTGTAGTATCCTCTTGAAATAGTGCAAAAAAATCTGAAAAATCCATACTGATTTAACGCGTCACTACCCAGGTCTGGGTAGTTCTGCTGTGACGTCGAGAAATGTCGGCTGTTCTGTCAGGCTAATATTTCTATAGAACAACACATTTTAGCATCGTTTTCATATTTTCCAACCTTAACGTAGCTACAGTGTAAATTCTCTTTAAAGTAAAAAGCATGATCTTCGTGATCTTGTGACGCGGCCGATCACATAGCATTCACGTCGCTCTTATCACACTAATCAGTCTCGACTTCCCCGACCGAGTTCGGTCGAAATTGTCGAATTTTTGGCCAAAAACTAAAAAGCTCTAAAAGCAAAGAGTGGACATTATATTGATTGATTAATCGATTGATTGACTGATTGATTGATTTTATATTTCACGGAAGATTTAACTGATTATGGCAATGATGTAGCAGACGGTAAAGTTGTGGACCCAATGGACAATATGCTGGATTTGTTTGAGATCTTACGCGGCCATCGTCCATCAGCAGGTACACTATTAACTCTCTACTTTTTAAAATCTTATATCTTTATTGCCCCCGCAGGGTTCCGGCCCAGAGGCCGGAACCCGAGGAGGCACCCTAATGTCCCCCGCGTAAAGAAGAAGTATCGTATTACTGTTAGTATATGCGAAGCTTTCCCGATTTGATGAAACTAGGCGCGCACGGTGGTCCCGGTTAATTTTCTGCGCGTGCGCGTGGCTCAGCAACCGCGCAAACTGGGTTTGTCAACGAGTCGCATTCGCCGAATTGTGTCGTACACAAGCACAACAAGTGGCTCCAAATCCTCCTCCGGGAAGATTTTCCACCGAAACTCCTCTAGAGCGAGAACGCCGACTTCAAATTCAGCGTGAACAACGAAGGAGAAGACGTCAACAAGAAACCGCGGAGTAGAAGGAACATCGATGAGCACAGCGAAGGCAACGCCGACAACAACAGACAGAGGAACAGGAGATTGGAATCAAAGGAATTATGATCGTTTTACACTGTCGAAAACCCAGATTTCTTAGTTTGCCGGTTTCCCCGCAGATATATAGATCAAAGTCTACAAAGTTTAAGCTCCGTATTACGGCCCGAATAACAATAATTTTCAGGCGAACTGCACCGGGCCATATTTGTTCTTTGTTTTTGTCTTTTTCTAAATGCGGGCGGCGAAATAATGCTAAATGTGCTTTTCAATACACTGTTAACAATAACACTACATAATACGCAAAAAAGAAGAAGGAGAAGGGAAAGAACAACGTATGGACCTTTAACACGATGTTCGCGGTTGGTCACCCGTCCAGTTCGTAACCCCGACCGACAGGGCTTAACTTGAGTGCCGTTAGCAAACCGAGTTTCGCGAAGGTTATTGCGAGATACATATTTCTATAGAGTTAAAAAGTTATTCAGCAGTACTGCACAATTGTTTGGTATTAAAGAACTTGATTTGTCAGACACAAATCAGCAACGTGGATCGACAGAACTTTAAACTGGTTTTGTCAACGTGGATCGACAAACTCGATTCAAACCATATCAGGAATAGCTCAAATTTCTCAAAACCCAGTCAAAGACAAGAAAGGTGCTATCGTAAAATAACCGGGTTTTGTTCTATATTAAGGTATTCAGGGTTTAATAAACAGTGGTCCATGTGTTTTTAGGGTTAGTTTATGGCGAAATCCCGATTATTTTATTTGAAACAAGGACATGCCAGAAAAAATGAACTGGGAAATATCTCAAAGGTGAGAAACTTGAAACAGTGGTCCATGTTTTTGTATGGTTAGTTTATTGCGAAATCATTTATATCAGTTGCGTTCGACGTTGCGTTCAAGAATGTCACACTCGAAGCCAAAGCATCCGTTCGACACATTAGTTATAGGAAATTTAGTTACAAATAGATAATTAAAGATGGTTTTGCTGTTTAACACGCGTTCTATTACATTTGCAGTGTTGGTTGAACTCATTATGAGATGTATAAAAAACAATTGTCCATCCTAGGCATGTCATGTATGAGGATTTTCATTAACCCAGGAAACAAAGTGTAATAATTGAGAAAACACAAAAGAGAACAAAAGAATTACACTCAGAAACTCTAATACGAAAACTGCATTTCAAAGGTTCAAGGCAAATACATGGACAACCACAAGGTGTCTTCATTCGGGTTTTAAAAGGTCGGGGCAGATTTAGTGACAACTATAACTAGTTATCTGCTATATAAATTGGCGGAGTTTGTTGCTTGCCATGGAGTAAACATCGTGATTTTTTTGTTAAAAAACAAAGGTATTGTTACGTATATGTGGGGGTCTGATTAAGTTTTTTTGACCATTTCTTCAATCTTGTGAAGTGAACGTTGGTGCGTGTGAACTTCACGGCGCGCCCGAACTTCACAGTTGTACTTAGCTAACTGACTTGTTGGGAATAAAGACCATACTGCAAAATGGAAACCATTATCATTGCTGTACGTGCGACGCACGTGAGAGCCATGGTAACGAGAAACACGTTTCGTCCTTTCTCATCGTTCCTCTCCTTTCGACTCGTGCTCCACAGTTTCTAATGACTGCCGAATGGATTGCCCGAGCAGTATCTTACAATATTCGTTAATTCCTTATAATGAGTCGAAAATTTGTAGCCATTAGTCCGTTTTAAAGTCCTGACGCCTTTTGAGACACGGAAAGCGGCTACTTATTTTTACGTTTGCAATGTTTACATTAAAACTCGTCCACGTTAATGAACGAAATTGGGGTGATTTGTGGGCTAGATTCTCTCTTAGGATTTTGATCGCGAAATATAACTTGAAATCCAAAGATTTAACGAAACGTAAATAGAAACTGGTTCCAGGCCGTGTAAATCTTGTTAGTCGAGCTTGCTTTAGCAGCGAGGCACTAAAATTGTAAGCGTTTCTTTTTCTTTCTCTCAAATCGAGACCCTTGATGTTTGCGTATTTATACACGCGTACTCGATTCAATCAATTCAGAAACAAATCGTCGAATACGATATCAAAAGGAAATATCCTGAAGAATACTCGACCGTCGACAAAGTAGGATGTGAAAAACTTTCAACGAGGAAATCTTGTTTCGTGTAGAATTAACTGCCTCCTCAGTTCTTATCTAATCTACGAGCAAGATCGACTTAAACGCTTTTCAGATCGTTCTTGTTTTCTGCGTATTTTTGCAGTGAGTGACACGGTGTCAGTTGGTGAACCTGATTTAACTGAGCTTGGAGGGGAATCTGCCGTTCAAACGGCAGCAAGTCTAGATCTTTCAAGTCAAGAAGATGTAAGTTGTATTTTCCTGCCTTCTTTTTCTCACACTGGTCAGCACATGTATTGTTTTGCCGACAGTCAAAAGAAAAATCATAGCGTTTTCTAGCAATGTCTTCGTCTCGAGATACGATTGGTTTAATATTTAAAAAGGCAGCGTGGCCGAGTGGTTTAAGGCGCTAGATTTTAACTCGATCTCCTTAGGTTCATACACTTGCTCTAGTCAATAGCTGGAATTTTTCCTTGTAATCTTGAGGTCAACTCCTCGGCCACGCTAGGAAATAGCCAACGGGGTTCCTCCAGTTTTTCATTCGTCTGATAGTTTTATTTGAAGGCGTGGATTGTCTGGTGGGGAGTGTTTTCCAGCTCTTGATGAACGACCAAGGCCGCGTGGCCCTTATGAAGCTTTAGTAAACATGTAGAACTATACTACTTCTGCTGCTAGAGGTCAAAGCGTTCTTGAAGCCTAAACCTCCAAATTTCGAATCTGACAATTAACTCGTCATCTTTAGATTTATATATTGCCGGTCTTTTGACAGGTAGTCTGTTCAAGTTGCAACAAAATCGTCTGTAAGTTGCATGAAAGTATGACTGCCGTTAGTTTAGCAAGGTGAACTGGAATCACATTTGAAAATTGGCCTTAAAATGTATTTATTGTTTGTCGTATTTTATTTTTAATGGTTGTATTTGCTTCAGATTGAGCCGGCGCCAAAACCAGTTCGTTCTAAGTCACCAAAGGAGAAGCGGGACAGGTCACGAGACAGATCCCGGGACAGATCACGCGATAGATCCCGCGGGCTCACCCGGACCGTGGATTCTGACGATCTGCTCTTCAATTTTTCGGAAGATGATGAAATGGACAGGATTAACAGAAAAGCTCTTCTTGGTACGTTTAGCGGCAAGATAAACAGATCTGTGGCCCTCAAAATGACATTGTACAAGAACTGAGTCAAACTTTGATCCACTGTTTTCAGCAAATTAAAATTAAGGCTTAAGTCAATGGTGCCTTGAGCGCACGCTCGCATTTTCCCGCAGCCTGTCTCATTCTGATTGGTTCATTGAATTTTCTACGTCTTTTGTTCTTGGGTTAATCATTAATCATTTTGCCATATTGAACTGTTCACCTTAAGTTTTACCTTCTTTTTTTGTTTAGGAATAAGCGCGGAGCACTGGAACGAGCCATCGCTTTCATCGGGAGTCGTCCGCCCAATTAAACCTTCCCAGACTTCCCGCGCGCCTGTCTCCAGACTGCTGAGTGCTGTGAAGGTTAGAGATTTTGAACTGGCTGACAGAGAACTGAAGAAAGTAGAATCAAGAGCGACTGCCTTGAGAACACTAGCGGGAAGTTGTGCCGAGAGATCAAGGAATACTGAAGGAGTTAGGTAAGGCTTATTGCGAATAAACTACAAACTTTGCAAAAGTATGTTCGCGGTTCGTGGTAAGTTCTTGCGCCCGCTCGTCCCGCAGGCTCACCCGAGAAAAGTGTGTGCTCAGCCTCGGTGTGGCGTTCACGCACAGGACGCCTTTTAGAATTAGCAGATTTCCAATACTACATATACTCGTCATGTCGTTGCTGTTTGTGCACTCCCACTGTATGTTGTAGCTAATTCAATATATATTTCTTGTCCCAGGCTTGTTCGAGTCTCCTGTGATGAAATAGAAAAACTAACACCGCTTATCGTGCAAGCGGCGCATGAATTCCATACTAACCCACGTGACCTGGTGGTTGTTGAACGCCTGCAAACGATTGGACGGGAGTGGGCTTCCAAAGTACATGTGTTGTCCGGTGCCGTCGATGAAATAGTTCAACCGTGGTCAGCGGCGGCTTCCAAGCTGGCTCTGGCAGCTACATCCGGGGATGCTGAAGAACTGAAGAAGCAGGTCAGTTTTGTTTTCCAATCATTTTGCTTTTGAAAGTTTGAGCATCAGTGCATGGAATGAAGCACTTTTCCAGTTGTCGTTATCTAAACTTTTATAGGTTTGCGTTCTATTCCCAGCGCTCCTGGGACGAATTAGATAAGAAGAAATTGTATTAAGAATATTCTGGGCTGGTTACTCTCTCTTCTCTAATATGTAGGGTTTGGGAAGGAGTCTGTGTTTATAGATTCCTTGAGGTGACGAGATGATGTGTGCATAACACAACATAATATAGAATTGAATCAAAACAGTTATGACAGACAAGTAAAAAGAAAAAGTAACAAAAAAAGCTTAAGTTTACGCAGTTTTTCCTTACGATGGCTGTGATGAAAAAGTCAAATGTCTTAAGCATAAAAAGCGCTAATGGGAGATACTAGAAGAGACTGAAAACTTAACCTAAAAATACATATACTAAGCATTGACGCATTTAAATTATCAGAGAGAGACAAGATCCTTTGGCGAAGATGGCAAAAATGTCTGGGAAGAATACTGGTATCTTTAGTGTCCCACCGGCTAGTTATGTGTTACAACAAGGTTGATGTTTTTTTTCATTTGTTGTTAGGTGGACAATATAAACAGACATGTTCTTCGGCTCAGACAGTTGGCAGTAGCAGCTAAAGCAGCGGCAGATGCTGAAGATTACGCTATGAATGCTGGGAATGAAGGTGAACCGCCTGCACGTGACCCGGCCTCGCTTCAGCGTGTTGAGCAGGTTCGGTTGACGTCAGGAGAAGTAGAAAGAATGACACCTCAACTCATAACGGCGGCTCAGGTATGTACGAAGCATATTTGCCTTAGAATCTTTTTGCATTCGGAAAAGATAAAAAAAATAATAGACCATAACACGATCTGATTTACTGTGTCAAAGCTTGCGGTGAAGTCGAAAACTTCAGTACACGTGGGAAGAGGCGAGAAGTGTAGATCCTCTTGGTCGACACTCACGTGAATTTTTCGGTGTACATATTTTTTCGGTTTACATATTTCGGATTCTGTATTAGAGGCCCGATTTATTAGTCCAATTGTAGAGATGGAACGCCGAGTTCGAGAGGCTGCCATTTTGATTTCAAATAATGAAAGAGGAATCTGTGAGGAGCGCAAAATGTAGACCAACACGGATGCCTTATTCGCACTCTGTGATCGATCTCAGTCGAAAGTCACAGTTTCGAGAACAGTCTTAACAGTCGTTCAAGGGCCGGGCTGTCTTACTGTATTTTCCGTGATTTTGTCAGTTTTCATTTAAAACTACAAATTTTTGAAAGAATCACCTTAGGTTCCAACATTTTCAGACATAATGTACAAACTGATACAAACTTGAAAGCTGGCTGCTGTGTTTTATGTTCACCTGAATGCGATCCGTTTTAGTCTGTTTCAGTTTTTGCTATCCGTCAGTCCGTGCTGCTTTTTGGCTTTTCTTTAGTCTTCATGTGCTCTTCTCCAGTTTGAAGCAACTAGTAGTTTGATTTTGCAGCTGGTTCTCTGATCGTTTGGTCTGTGCTGCAATTTGCTTAAATAATCCTTTTATTCTCCTAGGCATTGTCAAGAGATCCTACAGATATTGCAAATGTTGAGCGATTAGAGCTGCACAGGAGGGACTGGGCCTCTAAAGTTTACAGTCTGGTGTTTGCCGTTGATGACGTCACTGTTGGAACATCTGCACCAGTTGAACAACTAACATCTGTTGCCTTGGCGGCAGACCAGCATGCATTGCAAGAACATTCCCGGATGTTAACCTCATTTTCTCGAACCCTAAAAGAAATGGAAATTGCGTCCACGGCTGGGTTAGTGTAGTAACCAGTCTGTGCGTTTTATGTTCATTTCAATTTTAGATACTCCTAGTCTGTTCCATGCTCCCTGAGACAATGTAACAGGCTACACGATTCCCTAACTAGCCTTAAATTTCAGGGCGAGCAATTTATTGAAAGTCCCGGATGTGACACTACATTCTGTGCAGCAAAGAGGGTTTCGTGGATCAGTAATTTGTGAACCATGTTACTTAATCCGCCATTTGAACGTCCCAACGACATTCAGATATAAATGATCCTTTCCTATTTTTCCTTTTTTTAGTTGCGGTGATCCCAAGAAAGTAAGTCTTGCTGAGGCGACTGTCAATTCTGTAGAGAAGTTAACCACTGACCTACAGGACACGGCTCGCGTGGTATCTGAGATGGCTGCGCGGGAACACAGAACACTGGAACAAAGCTTGGCATACATGGGAGTAGTAGAAAGGATGAACTTGCTTCAAAGAGAATGGGCGACTAAAGTGAGTATATGGGGGCGGTAGAGGGGATGAATTTGGATCATCAGTGATCAGATAAGACGCAGGTTTCGATTCAATTTGAGCAATGGTGCAGGGAGGAGACTATAAGAAAAAAACCGTGAAAAGAGAATTATTAGACTTATTTTTAAATCATTCTTCATTTATGCCTTACCATGAAGTTGAATCATAGCAAAGTAAGTGCAAACCAAAAGAGCCGTTAAGTAATGATCCGGGTAGGGTGGATAGCAATTTCTTTTGTTATGCGGCACGGTGCTTTCCCCACATAGGAATGTTCTTATTTTTACACAGAGAATGCATAAACCTACATGAAGGCCGTTTACGCAATAAAATGCATTTACACCACTTTGAAAGGGTGTCTTTTTGTGTTAAAAGATTTTGACCAATCACAAGAGTTGAAAACAATAGCCAAGAAAAGTTTACAATTTTACATGTTCCCCACATAGGATTTCTTTGTTATTCAAACTGAGACCAGATTTTGTTATATGGAAGATGGCTGGAAAGTAAGGATGAATATATGTACTGCTTTATGAAGTTTTGTTAACTTTTGCTGTTTAAGCCAATCAAAAGTAAGTACAGACAATAGAAAAGTGAGCACCTTTTTTGCATTCCAACATGTTCGCTGCCGTTGTTGCTATCGTTCTTATCTGGACCGTTTCTTAAAACCTTATTGATATCACTGATTCTGTTATTTTTTAAACTTCAGGTTCATTTGTTAACTGCTCTTGTAGATGACCTTACCGCTGAAGCTTCGGCACCAGTGGATCGTCTTGCGGGCGCCGCACTTGCTGTAAGCAAAGCAGAACTGGGTGAAAGAATACAACAGCAAAGCAATTTTGAGATGCAAGCAGATGAGCTCAAAGCAAGTGTGGCACGTGTTCGAACGCACGCGAGTAAAGCCGTGGAGAATTCTCGACACACGAGTAAAGTTAGACACGTTCGTGTGACTGGTGACTTCATTGACAGGCTAACGCCGCAAGTTATAGCAGCGGCACGCGCCCTAGCAGGTGAGAAGAATTTACATGAATCTTCTCGTAATGCTGTGTTGTTGTTTCTTTTGCATGGTGAAGTCATTTTTAAAAGACGCGATGGAAATTTTCCTCTTAAAAGAGGTCAAAGCTTGATTCAACAAAATTTCCAAATTTCATCATGTGAATGTAGTGCTTGAGAGGTTTTATTTACATGGTGGCACTTTCCGTCATTTACTCAAAGAGAGTTTGCTCTGTATTAACTCTAATTTGCACCTGTTTATAACGGCACTATGGAGTGGTGAGAGAAGTGCTATGGGTAAGTAATCCTGCCAGGTTCCATTAGCCTCCCACCCTGGCGTTTTTAGAGGAGCTCGTTTTTCCTGCGTGGGAGGCTGAGGTTCCATCGACTGGCGTTAAATTTCCAATACCTCTTCATGTTACCAGAATCGAGTGTCCCTGATCTTTTTACTGGTTCAGCCGCTCAGGGCTGTCACCAAGATTTCAAGTTGCCGGGTATATGAAATTAGCAGGCGGATAATCTATTCAATAACTAGAATATCCCTTTGGTTGTATTTTTCTTTTGTTCCATATGAAAGTACCCGGTTGTTATGCTCATAGCAGCCGAGGGAAATCCCCGACCCCCGGCCCTTAGTGAACAGTCCTGCAAAGTCTCAACAGTTCTACTCAAATTTGCACGGGCTTTACCTTATTACTGTATGTAAATAAAAATGAAGCCTCCAAATGAATTCTTAGTCCACGCTTTAATAGCTGTCAGTGTTGATATAACTGGTATGTTTCCTTGTCAGGCCTAAGTTATTTGGGTTTGATTATCATTTCAGACAAACCTGATCAGTCAACTGTGGAGCATTTTCAGATGTTAAGACGTCAGTGGGCGTCAAAGGCGCAGCTTCTGATGGCCACACTGGATGGTCTGCCCGATGCTGATACTGCCGCTGTACAAGGTAAGTATCAAAAGACAGCCGCGGGCGCCCGATCAGAGCTCGAGGATCCTATTATCGGACAACACGAACGTACCTCGTGATTACGATTTTCCCGCTTTAGTCACGTTTACCGTCTGCAGTTTTGAACGCGCAAAAATCACTCATTTTTTCGGTTACGTGTATAACCGATGTAATCAGTCGAAGTTTTTTGTCCTTTTTGTGGATTCAATGGCAATCTAAAAAGAAGCCCAGCCAAGGACACTTTTAAGACACCGGAGCTCAAACTAGTAGCTGGAGCCATTCCAGGATCCTTGGCTACCGTTATATCACTGGTAACCATTGAAAAGCTGGTCAAAGAGTGCGGGACAACGAACCGGCGTTAGTGGCTAGTAAAAACACCGCGAAATTTCAGATCTTAAGTGCCGTGGTGAACGAGAAGTGCTTGATATAGTGTACAGTTCAAATGACAAATCAGCCAAGTCTCTGACGTATCGGATTCCCTCCTGCAAAATAGTATCCCATAAGAATTATTTTTTACTCGTTATCTCGTGGTAACAAAACTAAGTTAAGCAAAAGGCTCGTACAATTATTTGACGTGTTTATTATTTGGTTCCTTAACAGACGTTTTTCAGGCATTGTTAGGAATGCCGCAAATGGAAGCTACGCACAGCTTTGAATCATTGAACGAAGAGGAAGCGGTCGCTATCGAGGGCTCATCGCGTGAAAAAAAACCTTTCTCCTATGGAGAGGGCAGTGTGCTGGCATCACCCTCTCCCATGAAAAGTTTACCATCTGCAGCTGGTCAATCACCGGAAACTAGCTCGTTCTTCGATGACATGGCATTGAATGATGTAAGTCTCATCATTCATCACACGAATATATATAGTCCGCGACTTTTACCCGACCGTAGTCAATTAACTCTCCTAACGAATCGATACAATTTGATTTAGTGCTGACTATTACCTTCGTTAACCTTTGACAAAAAAATGTAAGCATGGGACACTGGATATAAAAGGCTAAAAAAACCAAAGCCCTCGCGTATTGAAGGTATTTTTATCGAATTCAAAAGCCGTGCGATAACGTTTTTTCCTTTTCGGGGGAGGGAGAGAAACAATTGAATATTTTTTTGCCGCAATACCGAACAGATTCCTGATTCGTGAAATTAAAAACAATTTGAAACTTGTCAAAGGTACCTCATACGAACTTCGTTCCCAATTTCTGTGGAGGAAGTTAACCCGATTAACGGCTAGATTGATGCCAATTCTGAAGTACGCTCAGATGCTTATTGTGTAACTGACAAAATATCTTTCTCTTTTGCGTTGAATTAAAGAGGAACAAATCCCTGGAAAGGTCATTTTCACTTTCCGACTCTGAGAGTGCCCCTGAGGTCCGTCGCCTGCGAGGGCCCTGGGGATCTGCTAGTGAAACGGATCTCGCGAGAAAGGCCCTGGTTGATGAGCTTCACCAGCGCTTCTCCTCAGCCGAGTCCCTCGCTCGTGCGGGAGGGACTAGGCGCTATCGACACCATCAGCGAGCTGCCAGCATCATGGGACTGTCCCGAGGTGAACCCGACTGGAGATCGACGTCTGTCGAAGAATTGAGAGCAAAGAAAAGCTCCAAGTCAATTGAGGCAGGTTTATACTAATATCAGGGGCACCGAACGACGATTTCCTCCTACGCACATTGAAAACACTGTTTAGGCTATCCAGAGAACTTTTAGATCTCTAGAAATGCATTATATATACAAATACAAATTACAGATACAAATTTTATAGCGCCACTGTATCTGTTCTGTCATCCTAGGGCAACTTGAGTCTGTTCGAAATTATTAGGGTTCCAGTATTACTTTCCCGAAAATTTTAGATGCAATTAACGTTTCACGAAAGTGAGACTTTTTCTAATTCTTCTCTACATCGCTTTTTTGAATCCGAACATTTGAGGTTTTCTTTTTACTGCGAAAAATAGCCTAACCTGGGGAGTAAAATGTAAGAAATTAAACGTCAGAAAATCGTAGCGGGTTTAATGGAAACTTTTCGAGATTGTACATGAATGGAAAGGTCATGTAGAAATTTTAGCCGTCCTCAAGTAGTATAAAATTCTAGGCAATATTTGCTTCTCAGAACAGATATTTTACAGAAAACAGTCGTTGGGTGCCCCTGAAATATTAATGCAACGTTAAATTTTCGAGGCATTGCTCAATGCTGTACAATTTTATCGCTAGCAATTTTGAACAAGAAAATTTGGGGAAAATTTGATCTAAGAGAAAGGTAAAAATATTGTAACTTGACCTTAAAGAAGAACAGCAGCGTTTTTCCTTCATTCATCTTGACGCACGTCAAGAGATCATTATGATCTCTTGCGGCGTAGGTATAGTTGAAGTTTTGTTACTTGTTTTGTAGTTTGCCGCCCAACTGCTTCAAGAGGAAACAGATAAATGGGAAGAAGAAAACAACTCAATCGTGAAGGTGGCCAAAGAAATGGCGCTACAAATGCTGCAGATTGCAAAGTTCGCTCGAGGACGAAACCGACTCCAGGTACCATAAATCAATTGAATGCAAAACAGTTGGTTTATTTTCATTATAAATTTTTCACTGCTCGTAAGACGTGAAGCGATGGAATGGTAGATTCGAGTCCACTTGGCTCCCGAGTGTCACTCTCTGTCGCCGGCGCCCTCCGTACCCTGCGTGCGCCAGAGATTTTTTCTCGCGTGCGGCGGGATATTTCGGTCCGGCTACGAGCGGCGAAGCCGATCGATTTGACCAAAACCACGCATTTAAAACGTCTCCGGCACCCAGGGTAATCTCCGACTACGCCTTCCGAAAACGCCTCACTCCCGTGTACCTATGTTTTATGTAGAATGTTTCCAACTCCTTTGGTTTTGAATACTAACCAGGGCTGGGTCAGTTGATCTGATGTACTTAAATATTTCTATTTAAATGAAAAATGAACTTAAAAAGTGTGTTAGACCACTACACAATTTTTAGGTGATGTGCATTGTACGAATTAACGTTCAAAGGAGAAAATGCGTTTAAAACGCGAGTCGTGATAAACTGCTAACTGCGAGTTAAATAATCAAATAGTGAGTGAAGGGGTTTCTGTTTTCCGCTCCGCAGAATAAAATGGAAATGATCAACATGGCAAAAGCAATTGCTTCTAACGCCATGGTTATCCTCAAATTTGCTCATGTTATTGCTGAACAAAGTGTAGACGAAAGGTAAGGTCATAAAAGGAAAAAGTATTTATGTTTGAAAAAATTTATTAATTTATTTATTTTCAAAACTGCAGTTAGATTTTTTTTTAAGTATTTCAGTTATGGCCAACATTTTTTTGGAATCCACACAGAGAGATTACTAGAAACGTGTAAAGTAAATTCCATAAGAAGGTGACAACGAGCGTAGAATTAACATACTGATGACGTGTCGCTACTCAGATCTGGGTAGTAACGCGTCATCGGTATGGAATTTCTGCGTTTGTTTCCCAGACGTCATTTCGCGGGAAAACCAGTGGTGGCATCGCGATATGTTGGCTGCTTTCTCATTATGGACTTAACACGGTACAATACTTCGCATTAATTTTTCAGTCACAATTTTAGAACAAAAGACAAAGGATCATTGTACACTGTCATGGATTTCCCGACATGAACTGCAGCACCTTTGTTTTTATCTTTGATATTTGCCGCCTTTCGTAACCAGTCTCCCCTACTAACTATTCTACTCGGCTGGTTATAGGCTCCCATCTAATTGTAAGGTAGAGTACTCATGGACAGCCCTTAATATGTTGCTATTGTTATTTTTGTACAGGAGTAAAAGTGACCTGCTGTACTATGCCGAATACTTACCTACTATCAGCACTCAACTCAAAATCATATCTTCAGTTAAAGCAGCCACTCCCTCGGATATTTCGGTATGTTGAACTTTGATTTTGGATGGTTCATTTTTGTGAATGACAGGAATCGAAAAAACCATGAATTCCAGTTTGTCCTTTGGTCAAGCAGCTGTCACATTTTGCTTGCCGGGGCCACTTCTTGCTCGTCTTAGTGATAATTTACTTAGAAGATGACTTGCTCAGACCCTTGCCCATAGGGCAAGTGAATTTTGAAAGTTACTTGACCAGCAAGAAAATCTGCTTGTCCCGGACTACCAGACGGAACATTTATTTAGCCGTGCAGATGGTGTCATACTATCAATCAATCAATCAATCAATCAATCAAGCCACATTATTTAAACGTGTGACATTAATGAGCCGAAAAAAGGCTAGTTACAAAAAATGTACGTGCAAAATGGCAATCATATGCGATAGACCATTTCCGAATCACCTTTAGCCTCTTTTTATAAGCAAATCCTGTTGCCCATCCTTTCAAGTAAAAATAAGCGGTTGTCACTCACAAATATTTTAAACTCATTTTCCCAGGAATGGTCGTGTATTAGGTCTCGTTTTGATAGAAAGGCGCAGAGCAACTCGAAAATGGGTCTTTTTCCGTAGTTTAACTCTGACCGGTTTTTATTGGAGCAAAGTTTTAATTTAGTTTAGTTTTAATTTAGTTTCTTTTAATTTGCAATTGTGCTTCTGGTTTACCGTTAGACCTACTGGATTGAGGGGTTACTTTTTAAAAAGACGCTTGTGTTTTGTACAAGGGGGGTGAAACACCTAATTTAGTTGTCAACAAAGGGAAAGCTCTCAAACCTTTCACGGCGTGAAAATCGGCAAATCTGGAGAACAAAATATGCTATTCAGTTAGCTGTCTCAGAAACTCCAACCGTGAATTTAATTTGACGAACAAACCGTCTTAAAACCGTGTGAATCAGAAGTAAAGATTAACAGCCTGGGAGTCAAAACAGTACAACACTGAGGCAGACACCGCTCTACAGTCCAGTACTGAGCTGAGCTGTTCTCTAGAGGGTCAAACTCAGAGATAGTTCAAAGGAACACTTTTCGTATTGAGGTTTGACTTCCAAAGCACGGCATTAGAGTATTCGAGTGCTCGATCACAGTATTATGTAGTACTTTACAAAAAGTAATCCTCGAGTAAATTTTCTTTGAACCTTTTTTTGTTAACGGCGTTAAATTTTAGAATTTTGAGCACAAATATCATACAGAGGAAAAAAAGGCGCGTTTAACAAGTCTCAAAAGCCTATGTATCTCTCTTCTTTTAAGCTGCCTATATTTCGTTCTATTTCTAATCATATGTCCTTTTCATCTTCCAGGCAGATGCAATGTTGGTGAAAAACGCACAAAATCTAATGCAAGCTGTAGTGAAAACTCTAAAAGCCGCCGAAGCTACTTGTGTGAAGGTAACTTGAAATAATGGCTAAAACGTTGTTTGAAAATGAACTGTAGTACTAAAGCCTTACTCACTGCTTATCAGGGTCTCCTACCGCCAAAGCAGGATGCCTCAGCAGATCACACGGAGGCCGCTGACCTCGCCTTTCAATGGAAAAAGAAACTACGAAGGCAACGTGCAATCGAGGCTCTGACCGCGTCACGTGATGAGCTAGGACTTCGTAGGCGAGAGAAGAACATCGCCACACCTTCTTTGGTGGATATTGTGCATGTGTAAAAAATATTGAATCAATATAGTCCATTCCATCTTGGTGTCATTTCACTCTAGTCGCCAGAATACTCAGTCAAGATTTTGTTTTCTTGTGCGTCGTGTTTTGCTTGTTTTTTACGTTAATAAAAGTTGAATGAATATTCTGGTAGTTTTAGCAAAGGAGTGACGCCATCATAAAAATGGTGTTTGTGTCGACGGTGTGTTTCTTCTGTAAATTAGATGTATATTTATTTTTACAATATATAGTTTTTAATTTAAAAAAAACACTTTGACTATGAGCGGTGCCTTATTTCGTTTTCCTCGTATCAAAATGCAGTGTTCAAAGCCTTTAAATATCAGTAAAAGATTCCAAAAAAGCTGCACCGGTCTTACATAGTAAGTATAGGAGAACGGGGATGGCAAACATGACGTTTAGTAATTAGGGTAAGGAAACTGAGTGAATCAGGTTTCATTTAGATTCATTATACCGGGAAAATTGACCTGAAACTTGATTCACTCAGTTTCTTAACCCTGATCACTAAACTTCAGAGTCATTTTTCGTTCTGCATTCTGCATTCTGCGTTCTGTAAAATACCCCTGCTGGGTACTGAGTCGACTGTTTCAATCCACAAAGGCAACTTGGATTTGCTCACAATGTGTTACGAAATCTTTATTGGTGGAATTACCGATGGAAGGCCTTGGGAGCACTAGTTTGGAATGTCTTTTTCCTAGACGAAGGAGAGGGAAACGCGGTTATAATTTACGGAGAGGTTTTTGAATCCTGTCATTTATCTCAACTGACTGCCGTGGAATTGCTGATTGCGATGGGATTGTCGTAGACTACCTTGCCCAAACAGCCTCAAAACTCAAACAAGGTGTGGCGCATTTTAATATTTTTACTATGCGAAATAAGATGGAAGCGATGAAAACATTGCAAGTTGAGTGTAACTTTGATGTTATTGGTATCACTGAAGCGCACCTGAATATATCAGTCTCTGATAACGAGCGGCACATCGACGGTATGAAGATGCGGCGACAAGACCGAAAGATGCAAAGGTGGCGGATGCGTGGTTTATTTTAAAAATAACGCAGGTCATTCACCGAAAATATCAGAGTACTTGCGACCTAGAGGCTATCTGGACTCAGATTAAACTCCCGACAGCCAACGTCCTGTTTTCCGTCATTTATAGGTCCGAACTAGAATGTCCTAATTTCTTTGAAAGCGCCTATGCAATACTTGAAAAGGCGTGGTTAAAGGCAGACCATATATTTTGCCTGAGTGGCTTTAACTGTGATGTATTAAATTCCTTTAGCAACCCAAGGCAAGATATAAAAAATAAAGCAAGAAAATTAATGAACTTGTTTGAGCAGTTCGATATGCAAAATATCATCGATGAACCTACTCGGGTCACATCTCAAAAAAAAGACACTCACCACCAAACCGGAGCAATGGGCGTGGAGTTTGATGTTCAATGAAATATAAGATAAACAGGCACCTTTAAAAGGATAAATAACGGTAGCAAAAGCGACCCATGTATCACCAACGAAATAAGAAGAAAGATTAATTATAGGAACAAGCCCTTTAAGTCCGCCATGGGCACCAAAGACTTAACAGCCTGGGCAAAGTACAAAAAGGTCCGAAATGAAATTACATCTCAACTGCGACGAGCAAAAGCCAGCATTTTCCGCGAAAAGATTGATTCGGCGAAGTCCACTACTGTGTAGTGGAAAGTACTCTCCGAAGCAACGAATCCAAACAGGAGACCTCAGATTGGCCCAATAATACTCTCGTTGTACGTGACAAACAAAAAGCAAATTTGATAAACACCTCTTCTTGTTCCTTTCAAAAAAACCCGCCTGTCCCCCAATATATATAGGAAATGATCCTACACCGACACTAACAAATTTCTACCATCTCAATTACGGAGGAGTCTATATCCAGGAAAATCAAGGCCCTAAAACTAATGAAGGCTGGATGGCCAGATGGAATTACCCCCAAATTGCTGCGGTAAGCTGAGCAGGGGTCGTCCCCACCAAGCTATATTCTATAAGTGTCAACAATGGTGAAGAAAACAATGGAAGAAAGTTCACTTGTGTGCAGTTTTTAAAGTAAGACGACCCAGCGGACAGAAGTAATTATAGGCCCATAACTTTACTTAGCGTGCCAAGTAAAATCTTAGAATCTTGTGTATCTAACACAATATTAGATCACGCCTTCGAAAACGGACTTCTTACTGAGAGGCAATGGGCCTACCGCAAGGGCCATTCGACCCAATTATTACTTGCTCATCTCACGGAATACTGGAGACAAGCTATTGATAAAAATTTGGTAATTGCTACAGTCTTCGTGGATTTCCGCAAAGCTTTCGATTGTGTCTCTCGTAGTATCCTCCATGAATTGAAGCATAAAGTTTCAAGAAGACTATTCCACAGAACAGCACCACTGTAGCGAAAACTATTACGGAGATAATTAGTGCGTGGCTGTGGAATAGTTACTGAAATTATCTACAGAATCTCGAAAAGTGTATGAGACGGTATTAGATCGAGCAATAAATTTCGAGTTTAGGTATTCAGGAGCAAGGCAATTAAGGGATTTAAAAGCCGTTAAGGCTTTTGGATATCACGCTGAGTACTAAGATTTTTCCAATTTAAATTTTGGAACAGCTGCGATGCATCTGCGTCATAGCTTGAGAAAGTTAGAACTCGCGCTGCACTGATTTTGGAGTTTTTGAAGTTTGTCTGCTAGTTTTATGCCACAGCTTCCCCAAACAACATTACAATAGTCGAAATGCGGCTGAATCAAGGCTTTGTAGATAAGATGCAATGTTGTTGGGGCAACAAATTGCCTCACCCGTTTGATAGCTGCAATACCAGAGGCAATTTTTTTTAGCCAACTTCTCGATATGACTGCCCCACGTAAGGTTTGCATCAATGAGTGCAGCTAGAGATTTTGACCTTGATACCTAGTTTACGGGAGTACCATTGATACTCATAACGGGAGAGGCAGTTAGGGTGTTTAGCTTTGGTCTCGAGACGATTAGTATAAACTCAGTCTTAGTCATATTAAGTGAGAGTTTGTTAGCGATCAGCCATTTGCTGATATTTAGCAAGTCTTCATTCAAACAGTACAGGACTGAATGATATTCACATCTTTATCAGCGTAGGTAAGATGCGTATCATCGACATACATTCTACGATAAGAGTCAGTTAAGCGATATAGTAAGTCTTTTATGTAAAGCAAAATCAGTAGAGGACCCAATATAGTCTCTTGAGGGATACCACATTGGAGAGAGCAGGTTTTGGAAAGTGAACCACTAACAAAACATATTTGAGTTCGGTTTTCTAAGTATGATTTAATAATAATAATAATAATAATAATAATAATAGTCTTTATTAAGAACCAATAATGCATCAGCCGTGCCTTATTTACAATGAATATAAAATATGAAACAAATTAAGATAAAAAATACAACTAGCTACTAATGGCAGACAATGTTAAAAAGACATCTGTTTACAAAAGTGGATTTAAAACGTGAAGTACGAACTCTAGGTAATATGTAATCATGGCCCCTGCTGCGTAAATGCCTAGTACGTCTCGGCGGTAAGAGATCATCAAGTGCAGTAGTATTTGATGTGATCTTGTTCCATAATTTGCTGTCTCTGGTGGTTAAAATATCACAAATACTATATTTCTTCAAACAGTATCCAGACTTAAAAGCCCTAGCAAAGAGTTTGTCAATTCTCTTTAGATATTTATCGTAATAACAGCAACCCCACACCTCAATAGCATATGTGAAGACTAAGATAATTAGACTTTGGAAGAGCAGATCTAATTGCTCCTTAGGGTAGCCATAAAATCTACAAACTCTTAAAATATACAAACGACTGCTGGCCTTACTAAGCACGTGATCAATATGTGTGTCCCAGTTCACAGGGTCAGCCTCGAATGTAACACCGAACAACTTGAGCTTGGTTTTACGCTCCACAATAGCAAGAGGAGATGGTGGAACTTTCAGGCTACTACTTTTCAGTAACGTTTCCCATGTTTTATTCAAATTGAGTGTCATTTGATTCTTTTCAGCCCACTCCATTATTGAATTGACTTCAGACTCGGCTATGCTGCTATCTTCAGCGCGAACAGGGATGCTGACTGTGATATCATCCGCAAATTTAACTAATAAGCTAGAGGGGCTAACCTCGTTCTTATACACTAGTCGCTCAAACAGACGCATAATTATATTTGTTAGAGAAATAGGCCTTAGCTGGTTACAGGAAGTAAATGGCAGTTCCTTAGGAGCCGGTCTAATATTCGCTTCCTTCCATAACAATGGAACTGTATGTTGCAGAAGGGAGGCATTAAATACATCGGTTATGACTGGAGCCAGGTGGTACCCAAAGTCACGGAAAAGCCAATAGGGGAGATCATCAGGGCCCGAGGTAGTCCTTTTAATATTAATTAGAGCTTGTGTAACCTCATGCACCGTAAAGGTGGGTACCCTTGTGCCCTCTGGAATATTAAGCATCTCAGGGGGGGAAGTAGTCGGGATCAGTGTTAATCTTGCCAAAGTATTCATTGATACTAGCAGGATCAATGATAGAACTTATTGACTGACAAATTGACTTCCTCCCAGTGATAGAGTTAATGGTAGACGACCATGATCTTGTCCCTTTATCATGTTTGTTCGAATCATGTTTAACAGCCTGGAGTTGGTTTTCTCTGATCAGCTTATTAATTCTCTCCTGGAGTATTGTAACATTGGGGTTTTGTTTTTGTCCACCTTTCCGAAGAAGTGCTTGCCTGCGTTTTAGAAGATGTTTCACTAGAGGTGACATGAAAGGCGGGTCTCTTGATGACATTAGCACAGTCTTCACTGGAAAACAATTGTAAGCATTTTCTTGAATTCCGTAGACGTTTTAAAACGTCTAAATTAAAATTTAGACTAATATCGTGTGGTCTACTGTGTCAAAGGCCTTTTTTAAATCTAAAAACACTACAGCATTAACGTTTCCACGATCAATATCAAAAGCCCAGCTATCGGTCGCCTCTAGTAGAGCATTGACCGTAGAATGGATAGAGCGAAATCCGGATTGACTTTTTGAAATAATGTTATGTTCTGATAGGTACGCGTATACTTGATCGTACGTTATTCTTTCGAATACCTTGGCCATCACAGAGGTAACAGAAATGGGACGGTAATTGTTCATATCACTCGAACTTCCCAGTTTGAATAAAGGAGTGCCTTTAGTACATTTCCAGTAATCTGGGAATATGCCTGCAGTCAAAGAACAATTAAAGATCTTGCAAATAGAAATGCAAAGTAAATCAGCACATTCACGAATTAGTCTCGCAGATATTTTATCGAGATCTTTTGCTTTTGATTTGCTAAGTTTGTTCAATAGTGAAAATACTTGACTGCTATTTGTCGGAGAAAAACAGAATCTTTGGTCAGTGATGTTAAGAAATTCAAAACAACTATTGTCGCCGTTAGGTGCCGACGGGATCTCATATATTGGCACGTTTCGGGCCAATTGTGGAAAAAATGTTCATTAAACGCATTTGCCAAGTCGGTAGTTTTGTTTATAGAAGCACCGTTTACTTAGGCCATTTCCGAGTTCCCCGTGCCTCTGTATCAAAACGAGGTTAAGTGCTCAGTCTTTGATATGGAAATGATTCTTCATTCTTATACAAATGAAACTCATTTCAACAAGAAAGGTTGTTCACTAGGCCTCATTTTGAAAGTGAGGATTTTTGTAAGTTAAGTTCGTTTATAGTTTGCCAGATGCGTCGAGAGTCATTTTTGTGTTCAGTTAATGATTGTTTGTAATAAGATTCCTTTTATTCCATTTGTAGCGTGCTTGTCTCTCCTCATGCCTTAAAGGACTAAACTACATGTTTAGCGAGTTTTTCTGGCCTCATGGCTTAAAGACGACGTATATTTTATGTGTAAAGTACTTGTTTCGCGTCACTGGCATGTTTTAACAATTGAAAATTTAAAAATTTTCAATAATAAAGGACAGCAGTCCGTTTAAGATGGAAAAAAAACATGAGCTGCTTTAGAACTGAAACTTAGCTGAACTGAAAACTGTACCCACTCTGATTCGCTGTGCCTGAAGGGCTATAAAGCAAAACTCTGTCTAAACTAGGATAAATGAGCACTCGAGAGTGGATAGAAGGCAGGTGAAATTGGTGCGGACTCCCGATCGTCTTGCCTGTGTTTTGTTATTATTGCCAGTACGTATAAGTACAGCTACTAGTAGTCCGAATCTCCCTCGGCACAAACTGCGTAAATTAAGAATTTGTTCATGCTTAGCCTGCGTATATCAAGTTATGAATGCACGCGGGAAGTCTGGAGAGCACGAAAGATGCGCAAGAGTTGCACGAGGCGATAGCCGAGTGCAACTCTAACTTCTTGAGTGCTCTCCAGACTCCCCAAGTGCATCCATAACTCGATATACGCACAGCTAAAAGCATTAGCAAATTCTCTTATAACATAGCTGACAAAAAATGCTTGCTTTTTGATTAACTACAAAATTCTCGTAACGCGCGACACAGAATAACAAACGCTTCTATTGGTTGGTTACAAACAAGCCACAATGGTCTAGTTTGAATGAAAATTCTTTTCGTAAAACTGAGAAAGAAAATTTGCTTATTTATTCGTTAACGATCAATGAAAACTACAAAGAAACAAAGTTAAAAGAGTCTTAAAGTCCACCTAAAGTTAAAATACTCACATGTTCGTAAGAAGTCGTGGAGTATGGTTTGGATTTGCTTAAAAGATGTTTATGTTTTGCTCGGCGAAATCCAGAAAACTTGTTTTTTTAGCGAAGACGACTGTCATCCTACTTTAACCTTATATTCATTTACGAACAATGGCTGGTCATTACAGCTTCCTTGGGAAGACCTGGCAGCAGTTGTTTTTGCGGAGTAAGAGAAATTTTCCTGCTTCAGTCGGATTGTTCGGCGATAACAAAAGTGCATAATTTTCTTTTTTGAGCTTACTTTATAATTAACTTGTTTTGTAGGATATAACACAAACGTTAGAAACGGAGGACACTGTATACAAATTGGATATTTTCCGACACAGACCAATTTGAGGTCTTTTTCCACTTAAACGTCTGTCTTTACGGCAGACTTTTCAACGAATCATTTAGGCTCTATTATTTGCGAAACATCTTCACCGCTTTTACTGTTGGTTTGAGTGGCTAGAACGAAGCTATATTCCAAAAAAAGTCTAGAAAGTTTTTTATAATTGCCGTCGATTTTTTGGGTATTCAGGAAAAGAGACGAAAAACACAGCTGAACACTTCATCATGAACAAAATCTTTATTTACGCACGCCCATGGGTAAATAAAGAATTTGTTAGTAGAAAATGACGTCACAAGTCAGAGAACAATGGCAACACCGCAACTCCAAACCGTGGGCTCAATATTTTTACTTAGAGGGCGCCAAAGTTCATTTCAATGACCGAAACTAAAGCGTTTTTGTGACAAACGAGACATTAAATTTTGATCGTAGTAGCACTTTAGTAGTTCCCCAATGATTTGTTTACATGCATAATGAGTATCACTTCACATATTAATCAAGGTATCAAAAAGTATTTTTAGCTGATTGTAATGCTTTCTTAGTTAAATGCGTTGCTTGATTTTAGTTCTTTTAAATCATTTGGTAAACTATTCCTACATTATTGCTCCTCTATATTGAAGAGAAAATTTTCCATAATTTGTTCTTTTAAAATCAACGTGTATTTTTTAAGCTGACCTTGTATTATACGAGTCAGGAGCCGAATCGGCTCCTGTAGTTTGCCATAGCAATGTAAGTAAATGAAGTTTGCAATTAGGTACAGATTTATTTCATACATATTCATAATTTTTAATACCTTTGATACGGGGATTACTCCAGAGGCGCGTCAGTGACTCTCACAACCAAATAAGTACTATGTCATATACTTTATTTCTGAGTGACTTACTCTTTCACTTTACAATTCTTCAACTTCCTTAGCAAAGTCCGAGGGTCTGAATGGGGGGGGGGGGGGTCCACTTGTCGGTTGTCGGTTAAAATTCAGTTACTTTGTCGGTAGTCGGTTAAAATTTTCGATCTTTGTCGGTAGTTGGTTAAACTTTTTGATTTTTGTCGGTTGTCGTAAAATCTCAGTTAATAAGTAAAAACGATTGTTAATCATTAATATTTTTTATGTATTTCACCCAGTTTCAAGACTTTGATCCCTTAGCAAAGAGTAAAACTTGTAAGAATGCATCATTTGATTGCACTTAAACTTCATTAACTATTGTTTGTTTATGCAACATGATATACATATACATGCACCATTGTTTGCCAAATGAATATCATGAGTATTGATAAAATCACCATACCTTTTATTGTAAAATATAATGCGAACTTAGTTTCCCTGTCGATTACAGGGCACAGTAAAAAGTGATTAATCAATTAATGGACCCCAGCCTTTTGGATACTTAAATTATCCTTAGTGAAAAACTACAAGGGGTGACAGGTTGCACATCTATACCTTTAACGTTTTGGCTGTAACAAGCATCATGTCCTTTGCCATAATTTTCTTTTCTCAAAGAAATGACACTTGAACCCTCGGACGTACAAGGGGTGGGGGGATGGATGCCACCCCCCCCCCCCCCCCCCACACACACACACACACACACACACACACACACACACACACACACACACCCCTTTAGGTTTTTCTTGGATTTTTCCAAGAGGATAAAACATCAGCACCCGACGTTTTCAGTAGATGTTCGTTTATGCCTTGCATCCTCGCACGCATTTTGAGACAAGTTCAGTGATGATCAGTTTCTATGGTCACAAGATATGACGTAATAAGCAGCAGGTGGTCAAGCCATTTTGAGTGAAATAAATGATTTTTTTTTTCAACTTTTTTCAACAACAAAAATCTTGTAGCTAAAATCATGCAAAGTGCTTATTTATGTGTTATTATTCATGTCAAACAATCACCATTTTTCGCTGTCTTAACCTGATTTCTAATTCTTGGTAAAATCCAAGATGGCGGCAAAGATGGCGACAACTGTTTGTGACGTAACAGGCCTCCAGCAGCGCCACCATTCATAAAATATACCTCGTCTTGTTACGAAGATTAAAGGTTTTTTAGTGAAGGCAAAATCGCTTCGGAATACTGCAACATCTCAAAAACTCTGGGGTGGGGTTCCATCTACCATCCTCTTGTACCATGGTGGGGGGTATCATTTTGCGTGTAGGTCCGAGGGTTAAGTTGGCAAGGTAGTGGTTGGTTTTGTATGAGATTACACATTATCATTAAAGCTTCTTTTATAATGGACACTAAGGGCTTGTATTGTGTCACGAAAGGCAATATTTCTTTTTCTTCCTTGTTGTTTTGTTTCAGAGCGCTCCTTTCCTTCCGTGAGTTTTACTTCTAATAGCAATTTTTCTTTCAAAATCGTGTGGCCAGCCTCTGTCCATCAACCGATCTTTGAAATCTTAACTACTTCCTCAGGGGAGTTTGTTCGTAGGATTCTTAAGGCTTCTTCAGTTTGTCAAATCCATTTTAACAATTAGTGGATGGCAAGAGGTGAAAATGTATATACTGGAAGATTTCAGTATAAAATGCGTCTTTACGTCAATGATAGCTTTTTCTTATTTTTCGTTTAATGTTGTGCCTTGGTATACAACCAGGTCTAAAAAAGTTGGCTCAGTGTCAGATATTTCGGCCGTACATTTCATGCCAGTGGAGTAGTAGGGTGAAGTAAGTTTACTTGTTCCGTGAATTTGAAGGAATCTACCATGTCTGGTTTACTTATGTCCTATAGGGAAAAAAATATCATCTATGTAGCATTTCCAAACAGTTGGTTTAATGATGGTTTTGCTTAAACTTTGTGTTTCAATATATGCGGCCATGAAAATGTTGGAAAGGAAACTGCTGTATGTGCTCATCGCGGTACCGTGGTTTTTCACTGGTAGTGCTTTCCATTAAACTGTAAAGAATTTTCTTTAAGGATTAAGCTAAGCATTTCTCGGACCAAAACAAGAAACGTTCAGTTTTTTCACTTTTGTCTTTTCAATAAAATTTATTAAATCGGTAGCATCTTTAAGGTGTGGCTTCTGTGATTATGATGTTAGTTGTAATAATGTACTCGTATCAACAGAAGAGGAAGTGCTTTCTGTTAGACCATCTGATGAGTCAAAAATTTAAAGAGGTTACTTCCTAACAGCTAGAAAAAAAATGCAAAATGCTCTTTTTTTTGAAACAGATATTGATAATGTCAGCCCATGTCGGTAGTCGGTTAATATTTTTCCTGTCGGTAGTCAATAATTTTTTACTCGTTTTGTCGGTAGTCAGTTATATTTTTCGCCCTTTGTCGCCAGTCGGTTAACCCCATTCACACCCTCAAGTCCTTCTTCAAGTTAACCTTTTTCTTAGCAGTTCTCTTGCTACTCTTTTTCTATAACTGCTTACACCTTCTTCTAAAAGCTTACTCTTCAACAGCTTTCTATTTATTTGTTTGGTTGTCCATAATATGTTTACGTTAATAATAATGCGTAGGATACATTTACGTTCTAATTAGCATACGATTAATTCGTAACCTAAAATTTCTTTGAAAAGCTTTTCTTCAGTTCTGGAGCAGGATAACTACTAAGGAAAACTAACTAAGTAAAGTTCAGTAAAAGAAACACACTTTTACACCGCTACTTTAGAGTTGTTTGGACCTTTTAAAGGTAAAACTCAAAGACACAAACTTCGTTAATGGTAAACAAAGGACAACTCCCATATTCATAAATGTGGAAACAAGATAAATAGATGGGACAAAACTTCCTACCTCTAATTAATCAATACCTAGAAAACGGAAAACTTTGTCAACAAACACTAGCCTTAAAACACAAGTTTCCTTCGTAAATTACTAAAAGTGTCCATTAAAAGATAAGTATTTTCCGAGGGACATCATGTCAGGAGACATGATGTCCCATTCTCAAAAACCTTAAAAAAGGGGAAAAGGGCCTGGGTAGCAATGGCGTAAGACGTGTCCTTGATCCGTCCGCCACATATTCTTTTTTTCCCGGGTGGTAAATGGAAGAACTGTTGAAAAAGATCTTGGAACGGAAAAGAAGCGAGCGTTCCTCTTCAGAGGAGTCGAGCACTTCACCAGAAGCAAAAAAAGCGAGGAGTGATGAAATAAACTCTCCTGAAGAAGTCGAGGAGCACGAGGTTGAAGACGAAATCTTTACGGTTTTGAACATGGCCGAAGGTTTTCATAAAGCTTTGGAAGAGATAAATCGAAAGCTGGAAAAGCTAGACGCTATCCAAACAACAGTAAATGATGTCCAAACGTCCCTTCAAAAATTGGAAGGAAGAATACAGAAGCTGGAATATTCGCAAACAACCGCCAGCCACGACATTGAGAACTTGAAAGAAAGCTTAAATAAAGCTGAGAAGCAACAACAGAATTCCACAGCGAGCCTAAAATTTTACCAGGAGAAAACAGATCTCGCTCTAACCGATTTGCAGAAGAAAAATGTTGTTTTAGAAGCTAAGCTTAAAGAGGTACAAGACAAGAATCTCTATTTGGAAGCCTACTCGAGGCGGGAAAATATAATTTTTGAAAATATTATGCAAGAAACAGACAAAGAAGACACTGAATTAGTTGTTCGCACCTTCCTCGAGACGGAATTAGGATACAAAGATGCAAGCACCGTTGAAATACAGAGGGTTCATCGCTTAGGAAAGAAGAAGGAAGAAAAGCCCAGGCAAATTATCACAAGGTTCCTCCGCTATAAGAACTGTAAAGAAATTCTAGCTTTGGGCTCCCGTTTGCGAGCAAGCAGATTTAAAATGTATCAAGATCTACCCTACGAAATAGTAGCAAGAAGAAGAAAGCAAATGGACACTTTTAAAGAAGCTAGGAAAAATAACATCCCTGCATCTTTTAGTCGGGCACAACCGGATAAGCTCTTGATAAAAGGTAAAATTTGGCCAGTTGGTAAACCTCTCGAGATACCAGGATAGGTGAGAATGCTTCTTCATCATGTCATTACTTATTAGGTAATCAAGATCACGTTAGTATCGTTTGACCACATTTGCCACCCGTTACTATCAATTGCTAGATAATTATTTAGGCGATCGGAATAGAGGTTCGTAACAGATGGCGCTTCGGTTTTTCTTATCTGTCTGTAAGATTCTAGGTAAAAGTCCTAGCTTCCCCCCATGTCCCTTTACGAAGAGGTTTCTTATTTAGTTGTGTTTATCTGTGCATGTTCTGTTTGGTTTCTATGTTTTAATAGCTTAATCATTTGTTTTAGAAGTAAACGCCTAGTACAAATTCCTATCATACCGTGCAGCGATTGTGGAGTTTTGACACCAGGTGATGTAAGGCTTCCTCTGCAAAGCTGCCCAAGAGAATATCTATGGCTTTGACAATAGCATCACTAAACGTCAGGGGATTAAGAGACAATACAAAGCGTAGAGAGGTGTTTAATTGGCTTCGCAAAAAAAATTACTCGGCATATATGCTACAAGAAGTCCACTGCACTGAAAATACTAATCACGTATGGTCTGCTGAATGGGGCTATCAAGCTATTTTTAGTACTTATAAGAGCAATAAAGCAGGGGTATGCATCCTTTTCAACAACAATTTCGATTTTCAAATAGAAAAAACTTACACTGACCCCCAAGGACGCTTCATTATTTGCGACATTAAAACCAATGAAAAGTGTTTTACTTTAGGGAACATATATGCTCCTAATGAAGACAACCCAACTTTCTTCCTTGACTTCTTTGATCACCTTGCACCTTTTTCTAGTAAGTCAAAGCACAGTTAACATCACGACCCTCGCAGATATCGTCCCAGGTTATAAAACCGACCACTCAATGACTACGTTATGCTTATCACTACATTCAAATCTACGTGGACCAGGTTTCTGGAAACTGAACACATCTTTTTTAACTGAATTGGATTACGTAAACCAAATTAAAACAACGATTCAGGAAACACTCGATGAGTACAAAAATGACGAATCGGTAAATCCTTCACTTCTTTGGGAAATGATAAAGCTAAAAGTGCGCGAAAAATCGCTCCGCTACTCCAAGAGCAAAACAAAGCAAGCTAAACAACGCGAAACATTTCTGGAACAAACAATTGCCAGATTAGAAGCGGATCTCGATAATAAAAACTCCGATGAAATGCACTCCTTACACCTGGAGGAACAATTGAATGAAAGCAGGCTTGAGCTTGAAAAGATAATTGAAATCCGCACCAAAGGCGCAATTTTGAGATCTAAGACTAAATGGTATAATGAAGGAGAGAAAAACACCAAGTATTTTCTTAATTTAGAAAAACGACACTACAAGCAAGGGACAATAAGTCAAATTAAAATAAACGATAGCGAATTTGTCACCTCGGATAAAAATATATTAACTGAATGTGTGGCGTTCTATAAAAATCTCTACTCATCCAAAGGTTACATTCAACCAAGATGGTACAACCGTTTTCTTTGAGGGTGGTGATGAAAGAGCCATTGACGAACATGAATTAACTTCGTGCGAAGGAGTTTTAACTGAAAAAGAGTGCCTTGAGGCTTTAAGAGATATGGAATCAGAAAAGACCCCTGGGACCGACGGCCTACCAGCCGAATTTTACAAAGTGTTTTGGAAAGATGTATCCAGCACCCTAATTAGCGCACTGAACTACGCTTATGAAACTGGAAAACTCTCAATAACCCAGAGAAGAGGAATTATCAAACTTATCCCTAAGAAAGACGCAGAACCGTTCTTTATTAAGAATTGGAGACCCCTAACCCTCCTGAACAGCGACTATAAAATAGCGGCAAAATCAATTGCTAATCGCTTGAAACCTCTCCTCCCTGATCTCATTAATTATGACCAGACTGGCTTTATAAGAGGTCGTTTTATCGGAGAAAACATCCGCCTTATCGATAGCGTTATTTGCTACGCTAAAGAAAACAATATACCAGGATTACTTTTGTTTTTAGATTTTGAAAAAGCTTTTGACACGATAGAATGGCCTTTCATTAGGAAAACCTTTCAACATTTTGGTTTTGGTAGTAGCATCTTAAAATGGCTAAACCTTTTCTATTGCTGCCCAGAAAGCTGCGTTTTGAATAATGGTTGGGCGAGTGATTTTTTTGAAATCCAAAAAGGTGTAAGGCAAGGCTGTCCCCTCTCACCTTATCTGTTTGTTCTGGCAGTAGAAGTTTTAGCTAAGGCAATTCGTGAAAATAAAAGTATTAAAGGGATCTTTGTAAACGGTAAAGAAATAAAACTAAGTCAGTATGCAGACGATACAACTCTTATACTAGATGGAACAAAGGAATCGTTAATAGCCTCTCTCAAAACACTGGACGATTTTTATGAAGTCTCTGGCTTAAAACTTAATGACAAAAAAACAGAAGCCTTTTGGATTAGGGCAAATTGTAACAAAGATGAAATATCAATTCTCGGAAGAAACTTTAAATGGCCGAAGTGTAAAGTTAAAGCTTTAGGTGTCTGGTTTTCAAACGATCCGGAAGCAACTGCAACTTTAAATTATAATGAAAAACTAGATAAGGTCCGGAATGTTTTGAGCTGCTGGAAATACCGTAGACTTACCCTAGTTGGAAAGATAACGGTCCTAAAAAGTCTGGTTGCCTCTCAGCTCGTTTATGTGCTCTCACCTTTACATACAAATGTGAAAATTATCAAAGAAGTAAACAAGTTATTTTTTTCATTCCTCTGGAATGGAAAAGGAGATAAAATCAAACGGGACATTATAACAAACAATTATGCTAATGGTGGACTTAAAATGATAGACATACAGTCTTTTAACAAGTCCCTGAAAGCTACATGGATTAAAAAATATCTGGATGAAGAGAACCAGGGAAAATGGAAATATTTTTTTGATATAGAGTTAGAGCGATTTGGAGGCACAATAGTCCTCACTAGTAATTTAAACAAGAAAGATACCATTGAGAATCTCAAGATTAAGAATAACTTTATAAAAGAGATACTTTCAATCTGGGCGGAAGTCAATTTTGATGAAAACATAACGTCCGAGAAACAATTTCTTGAACAAACTTTATGGTACAACTCACTCATTAGAATCGATAACTGCCCCGTCTTCTATCGAGAATAGTTTGATCGAGGCGTTACGAAAGTGAAACATTTGAAAGATGAACATAACAATTCTTTAGCACTAGCTGAGCTGCAGCAAAAATACAGCCTCAAAGTTTGTCTTTTAAAGTATTTCGGACTAGTGTCTGCTCTAAAATCTCTTTGGACTACATGTAAAACAAACTGTATCAAAAACTGCAACAATTATGAAACCTTTGTAGTAGGATTAACAGAATGCCAAAGTGCGAGCAAACTTGTATACACCAAGTTGCTTTCTACAAAATGCAAGTTACCATCCCATAATCATCAGAAATGGCTAAAAGACTGCAACGAAAATGATGTGGAGGCGATTAATTGGCGGGAAGCCTACCAGTTGGCCGCTAAATATACTAAAAGTACAAGAATTATTGAATTCCAATATAAATTTTTACATAGACGAATATCAACGAACGACTTCTTAACAAAAATTGGCGTAAAAGACAACCCAAATTGTTCTTTTTGTAATAATGAACCGGAGAAACTTCTTCATCTTTTTTGGTCTTGTCCTAAAGTGGCCTTTTTCTGGCATAGTTTATCTCTTAAGCTGACTTTGCTCCACATTACACCGGAACATTACACATTAGACATATTTGTTGCACTTGGTCTAAAGCCGGATTCTTCAAAAAACTGCCAGCAAATTAATTTCCTTTTCCTTCTATCCAGAAATTACATCTGGATTAGCAAAAGAAGGGAAACCTCGCCAAAGATAGCAGGCTTCCTGCAATACCTCAAATCATTCTACCACATAGAGACCACTGCAGGTCCCATTTTACCAAAAAAATGGGAAAATGTGAGCTCCTTATTTCAGTAAGCCTTTGATTCTGTATACAGTTGTATATCTCGATCCTCTGCTCTTTTTCTCCAGCATTAACCTGGTGTATCTTTTGCTTCACAATCGCTGCCTCTTTAAGACACTTAAGATATAAGTGCGTTTACTGTGAATGTTTGGTTTTGTAAATGTTGGTTTTGAAGTACAATTACTAATTAGAACTGCTTGTAAATAGTGCATTGTAGTGTGAGTAGTGAGTAGGTAGTGTTGTAAGTACTGAGTATTGTAAGTCTTTACATTGTAAACAGAGTAAGTACCTTAGTCTATTGTATTCTAAATATTGTATTGTAAGTAGTGTAAGTATCGTAGTGTTTGTAAGTATTTTTGATTGTTGATTGTTGATTGAATAAATGTTATTAAAGATGAAAAAAAAAAAAAAAAAACCTTATTTACTCACGAACACACGAAATAAGAGAGTTTTAACTTAATTACAGTCCTAAAGTCTTGGAATGCAGAAAGAGTGATTTAGAAGTACATGGGGGTATAGATGGGAATTACCCTTGGTTAGTAACCAACTAAAGAATGACGTACATGTTCTGATTCCGTGCGTGATGCAGGAAAGCATACTTTTTAATATTTATTCTTCTAAATAAAGAGTTCATTAGCAAATGTGTTTTATATCTTATTTCACACTTATAATGAACAGTTAAAATGTTCCAGAACCTAAAAAGCTTCCTACAACAATATATGTCAATATTCATTTCAACTTGGTCAGATAAAATTTGTAGGCAATCAATCAAGATCACTTTTCATGCTTCACCTCTTTATATTTTAAATGTTGTTTATTAGTATTATGTTTGACTTATTCCGTAAAGGATACATTTGGCTAAATCGGGTTAAATATCGGTTTCACTTTAAAAATCATCGGAAAGATATATAGGACTTCCATTAGGTTATAATATTTTTCATAAATCAGGGAGATAAGTCCCGTGACACCTTGAACAAAGGCTTAGAAGTTTCTTGAAAACTTGAAAAAGTCATGAGTCTTACTATTTTCTTTTGTGCTATATAAAATTAATAGATCTAAGTCTAGTAATAGTTGGATATGTGTTCTGTAACTCTTCAGATCAGCTTCTGTATTATGTTGACCAATTTTCATCATTTTAATACAATTACTTTTCCCGCCTCGAATAGTATTCTATTGAGCACGCTGATGACGTCAATTAACTATTCGTAATTCCTCGAGTTGTTGTGAGCTTAGCAATCCTGAGTCTCCTGAGTGCATCCACAACTCAGCAGTACACAATGAAGCGTTTACCATGTGTTTTATAAGGAAATTTAAGAGGAAACGTTTGAATTTGTTAACCGATAGTAAGGAAAAGAGATGAGTGTTGTTGTCATCTCCTCGAGCTGTGCGGGCTATGGAGTATGCAAATCAGGGCGGATAAATGTTGGGCGGTGAAACGAGCGCTCCGCTCTTCATTTAATGTGTGATGCGGAGTAGGACTGGCACGAGCGCTCTTTCCGCGCTTCCGGTGCGCTTGAAGGTCGGCGAAATTTTCTTTTTTGCAAACCGGAAATCCTATTTTCTTTCTGTAATTTCAGGCTACAATGTTAAATAGATAAATTCGTTTCATAACAATATCAATAAAACAGTTTCATATGTTTGTGTCTGTATGCCTATAAGTCAAACTTCTTGGTCGTGTAATGCCAAAATTTGAGTTTAATTTTAAAGTGTTGAATACCTCCCCCTTTCACCAAATATCACCTAATCGTCTTTCGCCGTTTCGTTTGCAAAAGCTTAACACTTCTTAACCTCAATTTTTACATATGTTAAAGGGGGATAAATTTTATATAACGTAACAAAAAATTAGATTGATATATTTTGATATAGTGGCGTTGTACTGCTTCAAACTTTGCTTCTCGGGTGCAAAGCGCCATGGCGATTCGCGCAATGCGTCGCAAATCCGGCAACCGCGTGTAAACAAAATTTATTGAGGTTAGTTGTGAGGTTTTTTCTCCGTTTTTCTCTCTAAAACAAAACAAGGTAAACAGTAAAAACTGAGGGGAAACTAATTTTGAAGTTTCGAAGAAACAGAGAGACGTATGAGATGTTTTTTCCAAAATTAAAAAGAAGGACGATGGTGATCAGAAATTAGCATAATTTTACCTTGCACGAGCTGCACGCATTTATAAAATACACGTCATCTAGTCATGCCGCCTTTTAGTTTTGCCATGGATGACATGGATGGAATTTTCGTTCGTATTTTAGAGAGTACTTAGTTGTTTTATGTTTTGGAATAACAGCGACATTGGCGAGTAGTAGAACGAAAATATAATTCAGTGGTAGAGTCATGGAAGTAATAAGAGAAACCCTTTAAAAGAGATGTTTTTCTACTCCAATTAAACCTCCCGCAAAAATAGCAACATTTGCCTCTCGGAGACAGCGTACCAGCACAAAGAAACGAGGAAGAAGTGCAAGAAAACAAATCAAGCCGCCATAATTCAGTCACAGCGGCAGTGTCTAATGGACAAACCGCATCACAAGCCCTGATCGAAGTCGAAAACAAGCGACATTTCTAAGCAGAGTCCCAGTCCACTGCATCACACCTTTTTGCTCGGATGCGCTCGTTTCACCGCCCAACCTTTATCCGCCCTGATGCAAATCATTCTTTGCAAAGTTGTTTTCTTTCAACAACGATTTTTCGGTGAATTAATAGTTTTCCGGCACGTAAATATGGATGTTATAATCATTTTAGAGTACACTTTCTCTCAGTTTCAGGATAAAAACATAAGCTTAACTGTTAGGAAAAAAATATATGGTCACGTAAACATGGACGCATACTGCTCTGAGCGTGCCTTACAATAATAAAATTTTAAGTTAACTGCTGCGTTGATCGCTTTGATAATGTTATAAAACAATTAGTTCACGCTTCAGCAGTGCGTATGTCGAGATATTGAGCACTTGGAAAGTTTGGAGGGCACTCAAAAGGCCAGAGTTGCTCTTGGCTGTGCCTCGTGTTACTCTTACGCCTCTTTCGTGCTCTTCAAACTTCCCGCGTGCTTAATATCTCGACATCGCACGCTGACGCATGAACTAATTGTTAATTATGGCTGCCTGGTAGCAAGCGTGCACGATATGGTCCTGCAGACTCTCTTGCCCCTTTTACAGTATTTACGAAATAATAACACGACTTGTTACAAGATTAAAACATTGAAACAAACGGCTTTCAAAAATGCATGTCTTTCCAACTTCAAAATTACGCCATACATCCAAAGTAAACTTGAATCAACAGCTAAATATCTATTATTTTAACTAATATCACATATGTAAACCCTCGAAATACATACCATGATTGTTTCGCACTCCCCTTTGGGGTAGGATCAAAAGGTAGTCAGCCGGTTTTCTCTCCTTTCGAGAATTCGCCCCGTTCGAGTTCGACCCCTAAGTTCAATCGAATGATAGCGGAGCTCTCGCGCGCGAAGCGCGTCAGCGGAGCACCATGGGTAAGAAAATGAAGTTATCTACCCATCCGAGAAAACTTGGTAATCACGTGACCGTACACCGACCGACCGCCCGAGAGACCGTCCGTCCGCACCACAGGCATACCAATGTAAAATTACTCAATCAACAGGTATGGTAACCCAAATGCAACTCGAGATTATTTTGGCGGGAATTCGCATAGCCACCGGCGTCTTGTAAAGCAGAGACAACAAAAGAGTCAATAAAGACGAAAATGGAAAGAGGAAATTGTTTCTGTATCTATGTTGTCTAAAGTATAAAGCTGAGATAAATTGTCATGTCCACAAATTTGGAATATAGAGCAAGAGAAAGACAGGCCAGCGAACCTCCACGAAAAAAAGGGGCGACAGGGATTTAGAGCGAGAGATAAAAAAACAAAGGAGACATTTTTTGTTGGAAGAAAAACATAAAAATTTTGTAGCGGCGAAGACAAAATGAGAAATGCTAGCGGCCACCAATTGTGACGATAGTTTTTGCCCTTCCAAGCACAAATCCGCAATATAAAATCTTACAAGCATGTAAATCCGCAATGCAAATCGTACAAGCATGTAAGTCCGCAATGTAAATTGAAAAACAGGAATAACAGTGCCCTATTTATACTAACCGATCAACTTATTACAACATCACAAAACAAATGGAATAAAATCAGCTGAACAGCAAAAACAAATCTGCATAAATTGAGTTTTAAAGTTCATATGTTAAACTACATAACTCAAAATTAAATGTCAGTCAAGCAAGTGAATTTAGGAAATTTACAAAGAAAGCTGTATAAAAGAATTCGAGTTTCCTTTGCTCAGGATTCCCTAAGACGGTATTTGAACAGGCGAAAGATCCAGTTATTCAGTGACTAAGTTGTATAATTATCCAGAAACAAATTATCCTTTTAAAAGTAAACATTTTGAGATAAATATTAGCGATAAAAAATCACGACGTTTCGACCTCTCCGAGGTCATTTTCAAGCGTATAAAAGTTCTCTAAATTAGCATAAATAAGTTAAAAAACAAGTTATAATAGATAAAAATGTGGTGAACGCTAAAATGTGGTAAAATATGTAAAAATGTAAAAAGTGCTAAAAATATTTATAAAGTCAAAAAAAAATACATCGCACAAAGTTTTAGAATCTTAAGAAAGTGTCAGAACAAATTTGACTGTCTTATTTTTGAAATGTTTTTCATCCAAGAACTGAAACCGACGCTTAACAAACAGTGCGATTCAATTCGCGCCAAATTATTTGTTTAGAGCAGTTCTTGTTAACATTGTTTTATTTCCATTGTTTTTTGACTTTATAAATATTTTTAGCACTTTTTACATTTTTACATATTTTACCACATTTTAGCGTTCACCACATTTTTATCTATTATAACTTGTTTTTTAACTTATTTATGCTAATTTAGAGAACTTTTATACACTTGAAAATGACCTCGGAGAGGTCAAAACGTCGTGATTTTTTATCGCTAAAATTTATCTCAAAATCGATTTCTAAGAAACTACTTATTAAAAGTAAACATTGAAGTAAAATGTGTATAATTTAAGGGAACTAAAACAACTCAATGTAAATTCAAGGTAAATTATGGCTAACACAACTTCAAAGGGAATATTTAAAAGCTGGATATGAAATTCGAATCAAATAAAGAATCCATGGGAAATCTCTCCTTACACAATGCAAGGTGAAAATGAGCGGCAGTGAAACTAAAAGTGAACGGGAACAAGAACATTTCCTCCATTAAACGTGTAACTAAGACGTTTCTGGAAGTTGCACGTTGTAGTCGTGCAAAACAACGGCAAAGAAATGTACAAAACAAAGTGTGCTGCACGTGCAAAGTTGCTTTTGCTAATTAGACCTATTGTTGTTTTTCATCGTTTTCCGGCGTTGCATGCCTTCGCCGCTTGGCATTACACGATTTTATATTTTGTTTGAACAAACTATAAATATTATCAAGAGTTTCTCTTTTAGCCCTGGCTAAATCTATATATTACTTAATATGAAAACGCACAAGCAATTACCTATCCTTTTCTCAGCATTGGAGTTTGAATTCACGTTCTATCTATACTATGAAAACGCATGGTCGTTTCGTACCCATAAATTTCGCTCTATTCCTACCCAGTTTTACAAGATTCGCACTCATAACTTAAAAAATACGCAAGAAATAGGCTGAAACGCTTGATTTTGTGAGGCAATGAAGCGAACAAACGAATCGCAATGAACAACGTTGGTTCGTTTCATTTATATTTGATTGTCGATTGTATTTATTTCTCTATCATTTTAGATAACATTGGACACCATTACGATAGTCAACGTTAATTCATATCGGGTCATAAATACAGACGTTGTTGCATTCGTTCTGGAAATAGATCATAAATTTCTTACGCACAAATTAAAATATGAACTCCTTGACAGCTGCATCAGTGTACTTAGTGTATAACACAGAGATGTATTCAAAGTTTTTCTTCTATTAGAACGCCTTAAGCAGCGATGAAAGACGAGGAACCATGATGGCGGTCTCAAAGTGTCATTGTTTGACATTTTTAGATGCTAAAATCTCATTAATTCCCAGTACCAACATGGTACAATATATGTATAGTACATCCAACGTAATTGGTCTATCATCACACAAAAATACAAATGCACAGACCACTGACATAAAAAGGAAAAGCGCTATTTTGGGATGATAAAATAAACTGAAAATACGAAACTCGCACTTGCCCTCGGTTTCGTACTCGTAGTCAAATTCAAAGGTTGCAATTTTTTTCAAAATCGCTGTTGCCATATTATTAGCTATTCATTCTTAGCATCAAAACGTCTTTAAGTTACTTATGTGCGCGCCAAAACCATCTGAGTATCTCGCCATCATGACTGCTAATGAAGTTCAGGAATTTTGCTTTTCTCCACGGCTTTACAAAAATCATTTAATTACATTAAAATCCTTTTTAATAACTTTGAAAAGGAAAGAAGCAGCACCAGAGTCATCAATACTACCAGGATTATATACAATTTACTCCTTGCCACTGTAGTTAAGAAAAGGTTAAATGTAAGACGCCTGGAAACGGAACCAGAAACAGAAACACCAATCAGGTTGCAATCCAAATCCAGATCAGTCAGTGAAGATGAGAAGTTGGCTTGAAGAGCTTTGACAAGAGAAGTGGCACCAGAATCACTTATCCTGTTTGAGTGCAAATTCAAATAAGTTAACGAAGAGTTGACTGCAACAGCGTTGGAGAGTAAAGTTGCACCAGAATCCCCAATGGCGTTCGATTGCAAATCTAAAGAAGTTAAGGAGGAGTTGGCCTTCAAACACTGAGAAAGAAAACCAGCACCCAAAGCACCAATCCTATTACACGCCAAATTTAAAGAGGCCAAGGAGAAGTTGGCCCCGAGGTATTCGGAAAGTGAAGAAGCACCATAATCACAAATATTGTTAGAACTCAAATCCAAATGAGTTAATGAGGAGTTGGTTGCGAGAGCCTGTGAAATTGAAGTAGCACCGGAAGCACCAATTTGGTTACAACTCAAATTCAAATGAGTTAATGAGGAGTTGGTTGCGAGAGCCTGTGAAAGAGAAGTAGCACCATAAGCACCGATGTAGTTAGAACTCAAATTCAAATTAGTTAAGGAAGAGTTAGCTTTAAGAGCTTGGGAAAGAGAAGCCACGCCAGTACTTCCAATTTGGTTATAACTCAAATCCAAGAACGTTAAGGAGGAATTGGCTTCCAGAGCCTTCGAAAGAACCACAGCACCAGAATTTCCAATGCAGTTCCAACCCAAATCCAAAATAGCTAAGGAGGAATTGCCTTCAAGAGCCTCCGCAAGAGAAGCAGCACCAGAAGCATCAATGACGTTCTCGTTCAAATTCAAATCAGTTAAGGAGGAGTTGTCCTTAAGGGCTTGGGAAATAAAAGCAGCACCAGAATTTCCAATCCCAGTCTTTTTTAAATTCAAATTAGTTAAAGAGGAGTTGACTGCAAGTGCCATGGAAAAACAAGCGACAGTATATGAATCCTTTAATTCCTTGGTACGAAAATCCAAATGAGTTAAATCGAGGTGCTCCCCCAAAAGATGGGCTAACCTTGAGCTCTCCGATAAACATTTTGACGCAAATAAGACTTCATCAGCCTGACAGCTTGCTGAATTGATATTTCTGGCCATACTTTCTACCAAACGCTCCGCGTCATCCTCACTCATTGAGGCTAAAATCCCAGTCATAAATGAAAAGGTTTCATCTAGTTGAATCTTGTACCTTTGGTCAGTTACAACTGAGTCACAGTCAATATCTGTGTCAATAATTTGCAAAGCAAGATGTAATCCAGAAAAAAAGTCTTGAAAGCTCTTATGAAGAAATGCGAAGCGCACTTTAGTATTTGTCATACTTGCCTCAGTCTGAAGAGAAAGAAATCCAAACTTAGATAAGACAATGAAGTCACTATCAGATTCAAGCACTTCGATATACGACTCTCCCTTTTGAAGAGACTGAAACGCCATTGCTCCTAACTGCGACAAATCGGCCTTATAAAAGATTATCAGGTCATCACTCGTGCTCGATATTCCACGCTTCGTTTCATATAGTCTTAAAACACAACGGACGATGTCAATGTACAATTGAGTTCTGCTCTTTGGAAAAACACCTTCATAATCCTCACAAAGAACACAGAGTAAAGTGGTGTTTAATGGACTGTTTGTCAAAGCGCACAGGTCTGTAGATTTTGACTCGAGGTTAGATGGCCATATCGTTTCTATAAGCTTCTCAGCTAAATGTTCCTTGTTGATGTTTTCGAAGTACTTACGGATATATCCGATGGCATCTTCCTCCGCAAATCCTTTAATTTCAAACAGCGAATCACAATACGTCCTAAATTCCCCTCCAGCATCGTGACGAGAAAAAAGAACAAGGTAAAAACCCGGAAGGTCTTTACTTTTAAGGAGGTTTAAAATCATTTCGCGGTTCCTTGGATTCGCTTCGTCTAATCCATCAAGTACTAACAGAACCTTGGTCTGATTTTCACGAATAAATTTGAAGAAACTTTCCTTAGTTCGATCGTCGACATCCAAAGAGAGAATTTGATTACTAATAGCTTCCCAGATGTCATATTTCATTTCATGACATCTCAAAAGTAGTAGAACTTCAATCTCTGGAAAAGACGGGTCCCATTCCTCCTGTCTAGTTGCCCAATCATACGCGATCTTTTGACAGAACGTGGACTTTCCTATCCCAGGATCTCCTTCAATCAGTACCGTTCGAGGCCTTTGGCATTCCGAGTGCTCTTTAAAGATAGCCGTTATATCGCTTATATCATCCGTAGCAGGTACCCCTCGGGTTTTATCCTTCCTCACGATCTTAAATTTTGTAAAAATATCATTTAGATGAAAACTAAATCCTTTGCGCCAAGGAATGGGCAGAAGGCGCTGTTGACAAGTTCTGTAGAGCTGACGGATCCTCTCTATTGTCTCAGTCTCAGCTGGGCTTGGTGAATCTAAAAAAATGTAAAATGTAAAAGACAAAGTGTATTTAATTTGCCTTGTTTTTTCTTTAAATAACTGATTAAAGGAACGTTAGATCGGGGGGAAGGTAACTCTATTGTTTTCCACCTAAGTTTCTTGACCCACTCCGCCTGCCAGTATGACGTCACATAGTAACGGGCAAGAGCCTCGGGTCGCTTCTGCAATTAGCAAGGGATACGACAGTTATTTGGACGAGCGAGGTCGAAGAAAAGCAAAGAAACTACAACCAGTTGTAATACTGTTGAGACACTCCCACGAAGAAATGACCTTTCTTGCTCAAATCTCTCCTGGTCACAGGTCTGTGAGATATAATACTGACCTCCCAACTCCCTCGCATTCAAAGTTGTTCCTCCAAGTTTTGAGCATGGTCTTGTATTGCCAGAAACTTTGATAAGGGGTGGAGGGGGATCACAAGCACAAGATCATGGACAGGCCATTTATGCCAAAATACGGTACAGTGTCTCAAGTACTTTTGAAGCTGGTTGTAGCAAATATCGCTATATATCACTCATTTGATCGAATGTGTGTGAGCTTTGGTGTTGCTATAATCTGCTTGTGTAAACCGTTTTGATATTTTGTGTCCGTGATTGTATAATTAATCAAGCTTGCTTTAGCAGAGCGAGACTTTAAAAATGAAGTCGTTTCATTTTTTTGTCGGTGGGACCTAGTTTCTAGGCCACGCGTTCCTAGCCAAGACCGTGGAAACTGGGGATAAGAATCGTGGCGACTTTCACTGTATGCAAATGACTCTCGTGATGAGCATGCGGTATATTTTCGGCGATGACTGAAATGACGCATGTAAGTTTGGCAATGATGTAATTTTCCTCGAATGGAGGCCCTTGATTTTCGTGTAATTATGCACGACATGCAGGCACTTTAAAAAGGAACAAGAACGCTCTTAGTAGCGTTGAGTCTCGCTTGCTTGGAGATAAGTATGTTGTCAAGGGCGCCGGTGCTGTTAAACTACTTTTTCGTTTGGAATACAAAACGAGTGTTATATGTCATAATGTAAATACGCAAAAAGTAAAAATTGCTAGGAGAGACATGCCGCACAACTTAGCCTCAAAACCGGTGTGAAACCTTTGAAAACCTTCTACATACACAGGTAACCCACGCTCTGTGATAGTACCACAGTACCGTTCCAGTAAAATTACAGTGTTTGTATAGGGTAAAAATAGGATCCTCAAATTTCTAGGAAATACTAAATATAAGTCAATGAAACTTACCCTGCAGTTAGTTGTTGTTGACCTTATTGCTCCAACGAAGTTTCGTGATAATTTGTCCAAATTCACTCTCTATACAATTATGATATACAAGGTAGGAGACACGAGATGCCATCTTAGCCGCCATGCTCTCATTCAACACAAATTTTTCCACGAAATTCGAACTCCAACAGAAAATAAACATGCCAGGATCGTAGTAATAGGATAGCAGCAGATGTAGAAACCAATGAAGCTTTCCCAGACAGAAAAACGAATCCCGCAGACTTTGACAAACTCGAAGGATGTAATCCAAAAAGGCCGAGAATATGCTCGCCGAAGTAGCCGGGCCAGATCAACGCGCGGCCATGAAAATCAGGCCTGGGCACTGTACAAAAAAATCCATCCCAGGTGTCCTGGGTTGACCTTTCTAGGGACCGATACATAGCTTTACCAAAGTTAGCCACCCGTGCTGGAAAAAAATTTGCTCAAGGGCTATTGTTCACTTGAGACAAACGCGACTCGCCCAAGCAAAATACATGTTCCAGTGCACGCGTGAAAATGAGAAAAAAAGCACGTGGATCACGCTTTTTAAAATACACAATCAAATTAAGTGTGATGGTGTGATGCACACTCCAAGCTGATGTTTTGCTAATCTATAAAATTGGTGTTTGTTGTTAATGTTGTCGCTGTCGTAGTGGTCAATTAAGCTTGTGCGCTTTCAAAATTGGAATTTTCCGAGAGTTAGAAAAAAATTGCAAAATGCAAACATCACCTTGTATGTTTCCTTTTTTCTCATTTTGACGCGTGCACTGGAACATGTAGTTTGCCTGGGCGAGTCGCCGTATCTTGGTCCGGTACAAAGAAGCTATGTATATTTATAGTGACAGAGTCATGAGCCCCTGATACCGATAAAAATCATCGTTCAATTTTTCGAGTGTAGAATCCCTGAAAGAGTACTCCTCAATGGAGTAATATCAATATGTAGAAGGTTTTCAAAGGTTTCACACCGGTTTGAGGCTAAGATGTGCAGTCTGTCTCTCCTTGCCATTTTTTCTTTTTGAGTATATACATTATGACATACAACACTCGTTTTGTATTCCAAACGGAAAAGTAGTATAACAGCACCGGGGCCTTTGACATTAAAACTGATCTCCAAGCAAGCGAGACTCAACGCTACTAAGAGCGTCCTTGTTCTTTTTTCTTTCGACTACTGAAGTGATCAGTTGTTCCAAAATAATCAACACTTTCAAGTGATAGAATTCTTGGAGCAACCCGTTCCGGAAAAGCTCGATGTGGGATTTCTATTCTATGGACATGAAGTGCTGCAAGTAGAGTGCGCGGATTGTCAAGTTCAAAGCTACCCGTATAAACGCATCCGTGACACATACGTAACGTTAGGGTCGATTTCCACTGACGCGTTTTTGGCTCCGCACTTTATCGCACGTAAATTTTAACCACGTAAATAAAATAGAGGTAAGATATAAAGTTTTGAGATTAAACGTCAAGTTGAGTGAGTTTCTACTTTCACGCCTACATAATTGTACGTGCCACCTTTCATAAATTGCCTCTATTTTATTTACGAACGCAAATTTTACGCACGTACGCACGTAAAACTTACGTGACAGTGGATACTTGATATCTCAAGTATTTATAAAGTGCAACACGACTTCACATCTTAACATCAAACAAAGTGAATCTATTTAATCGTAGATTTCAGAAAGTAATTGCGACAATATTCTGAGAAACGTAACGCCTTAAAACACCACAAAATAGGATTTCCCCGCTACAATATTTTCTCATCCTACTTGGGGATATTTCCTTTTTAATCAGTGCCTGCATCTCGTGCATAATTACACGGGCCTCCATTCGAGGAAAATTACATCATTGCCAAACTTAAATGCGTCATTTCAGTCACCGCCGAAAATATACCGCATGCTCATCACCACAGTCATTTGCATACAGTGAAAGTCGACACGATTCTTATCCCCAGTTTCCACTGTCTTCGCTGGGAACGCGTGGCCTAAAAACTAGGACCCATCGACAAAAAAGAAACGACTGCATTTTTAGAGTCTCGTTCTGCTAAAGCAAGCTCGACTAAATATCCCCAAGTAGGATGACAAAATATTATAGCGGGGATATCGTATTTTGTGGTGTTTTAAGGCGTTACGTTTCTCAGAATACTGTCGCAATTACTGGAAATCTACGGTTAAATAGATTCACTTTGTTTTATGTATTTAATTGATAGATTTTCGCAGTTGTTAAGATGTGAATTTGTGCTGCAATTTATAAATACTTGAGCTATCAAGTATCCACTCTCACGTAATTTTTACGTGTGTACGTGCGAGAAATTTGCGTTCGCAAATAAAATAGAGGCAATGTATGAAAGGCCACACGTACAATTATGTAACCGTAAAAGTAGAAACTCGCTCAACTTGATGTTTAATCTCAACACTTTATATCTTACCTCTATTTTATTGACGTGATTAAAATTTACGTGCGTTAGCGTACGGAGCCAAAAACGCGTCAGTGGAAATCCACCCTAACGTTACGTATGTGTCACGGATGTGTTTATACGGGTAGCTTTGAACTTGACTATCTGCACACTCTACTTGCATCACTTCATGTCCATAGAATATAAATCTACCTACCTACTTACATACCTACCTACCCACCCACCCACAAAACAAAAAAAATTATAACCAACAACAAGAGAAAAAAGAAGAAGAAACAAGAGAAAAACAACAAGAGGAAGGGAAAATGAACGGAAAATGTATCTTAACCTCGTAACATGTTGGATTGTACATGTACAATGTAGCATTAAACATTAAGGCCCCGTCCACACATCTGGATATTTCTGAAACTGAATATTTTCTTTATCACAAAACGGCCTTCCCTAAACATTAAACCACTGAATCCGCTCAGTCATCCGTGGCCTATTCATGTAAACAAAAATGTGGTTTCAAAAAATATTTGGATTCGTGTGGACTGGAGCCATAAATTGGTACCTGAAGGACTTTGTAACTGTTCCTTTGATCTGCTGGCTGAACTCTGCTCTGATATATATTCAACAAAAAGAGATCTGTTACTTACATTCAAGAAATCTAGTAGAAATAACTGCTGCTTATAACCTCACTAGAAGTGCATATCAAGACAAGTGTAGTTTTAACACTTAGGGTGAGTTTGATTGGGAAATCCGGATTTAGGTTTTGAATTTTTGATTTGGATTTTGATTTCATGGGTTTCCTTTTTAGCGGGGCTCCCTCGCGCGCGAAGCGCGCATGGGACAGAGCCCCATACTCATAGAATATGGTCAACCGCTTTTCGTTTGGTTGTCACGTGACTGACCGAGCGTACGTACGTACGTACGTACGTACGCGTCTACAGATTGTACGGGTAGGGTAGGGGAGACTATAAAAGGCAAGGGAGGGGTGTCTCAGGCGTGTCTTGGCAAATCCATTATATTGGTCATTCACAATATGGTCAATTGACTGCTGCGAAAACAGGATAGCCACTGACCAGTATCACATTGCCATATCGAGGGCTCATGTGTTAACTCTTCAAGGTGACGTGATTTATTTGGAAGCTGTCCGCTGACCAGTTGTTTTACTAGATAGCAATCAATGTTCAATCTCATACTTTCTAGCTAGTTTGAGAGCACAGGAAAACTGATAATGTACACATCCATTGGACATCAATGTTGTGATCAATTGACAGCTGTCAAAACAGGGTATCCGCTGATAAGTATCACTTGACCGTATCGCGGGCTGAAGTGTTGACCCATTGAGGTCAAGTATTTTTTTGAAGTTATCCGCTGACAAGTTACTAGTTTTCAAATGATCGCTGGCTCAAGTTTGATTTTTTTTTAAATTCAAATGAAATATGTTTTGTTTTTGTGCCGCACAATTAAAATCTTGATTTAAAACTGACCTCGGACGCGAAAATTCACCCAGCTATTACAGGCAGGGAAGACAGTTGCTTTTGACTTATGAAGTCGAGCGTAGTTTATGCGGCTATGTAGTTTATGCTCGTTTGTAAGATTTGAGAAAATTTGATCTGACCAAGAATCAGGTTTGACATAAGCTTACAGAACTTTAAAAAAGCCTTTAGACATCTCACCGCAAATAGAAAGAAAACGTTCCAAAGAACATTTATTTATAATTCTGGCTGTAAAAGAAAGCTTTGAGCAATTTTCTTGCCTCGAGTTCATCTTTGAAAAATGTGAATACCGGGAAGCCGGCTTAAAACATAAACTTAAGCTTGAAGACTCAGGATTTTTAGAGACACTTTACTACTTGTCTTCGTGAATGAAAAATGTTGTCTCTGTATATGTTTCACCGAATTATGTTTCTTTTATTGATTGTTGGTATAGTCTATCTTATAATTTTAATCGCTGTGCCGCTTGTTTTCAGTCGTTCAGTGAACATCGCTTGCAGGAATACTCAAAATGCCGCGCGTATCAAACGCTTTTAAAGATTACACATCGATAAAACCATTAAATAAAAAATAAACATAACAATTCTTTATTACGTTGGAGCTTAACCCTAGTATGTTCGTTCAAACACTCGCTTCAGCTCGCACTGCAAAAGTGAGAACCAGCTAGCTGTATATGTGATTTTGGTTTAGCGGTTTAGCTAAAAGCCCACGCGTGCTTCGATCGTCCTGAATATTGAATAAGTGCAATTTGTGTTGCAAAATTGTGAAATACTGCATTCTGTCCGGGGTCTGTATGATAAAAACAGTACCTCATGGTACTATTTCACCTCAGATTTGATGTATAAATGGTATAAAAGGTTGGTTTACACGCACCCAGATTTGTTGGCAAGATTTTGTAAAGTAAACTTGTCGAACGCAAAAAAATTTGGCCTGATTTTTTTTTCAGGCCTAATTAATCTTACGGTGATCAAGAGCCATTATGGCTCTTAAATGTGATGGAAGATGATTGCCTTTTTGGGGGTGTACATATGAGGCTATCAACTCGATGTAAGATTTTGTTCACTCTTGGGCTGTTTGCAAATTATTTTTCTCTAAAGCCACTTAGCCTTTCCCTCAAAAGTCACATGAATGTGCTATGTGCTCTGAAGTTAACGTACTGAATTGTGGAATACAAGTTTATTGTTTGATTGAAACCATAAATATATTAATGGGAGCCTCGCTTTTAGCCCTGGCTAAATCTATATATTACCGTTCGATTGGGAAATCCGAAAAAGGATTTGAAAAACTATTCTCGTGAACAGCGGTCTTCTTTTTGCTACTTCGGATTTCCCAACCGAACGGTAAAAAGGAAATCCAAAACCGATATCTCAAATCCGAAATCCGGATTTTAAAATCTAAATCCAGATTTCCCAATTCGAATGCACCCTTAAAAAAAGAAGTATAGCTATGTGACCAGCTCAATACGACCGCAGAAAAAAAAAAACAGACTCATCAGAGAACACTTAGTGGTGGTTGTTAAACCTAAAAAAGTTCTTCTAACCTATACCTTATTTCACAACAAAATCCACAACTTTTTTTTTCAGTTACTCTCACTTAAATTCAAGAAATCTACTAGAAACTGCTACTAATAACATCACTAAAACTGCATAATATCAAGACTAGTGTAGTTTTAACACTTAAGAACAGAAATATAGCTATGTGGTCAGCTCAATACGACTGCTGGAAAAAAACAGACTCATCAGCTAAGAATACTTGGTGGTGGTTGTTAAACCTTAGAAGGTTCTTCTAATCTAAACCCTATTTCACAGCAAAATCCTAAACTTTTTTTTTGTTCATTTTCATGACTGTACTTCAAGCTCTTTTTTGGTTTAAATGACAAGGGAGCTTATGTATCGGTCAAATCGAAGCTTCAGCTTCCCCCCCCCCGGCAAACCCCCCCGGGCATTTGACTTTTTTGAAAATTATGCTTCAAATTCCCCCCTACCCGGGCCAAAATGCCGTTCAAATGCCTTTCACTAGGGTCCATTCAGGTGATCAAATGGCCCCACCCCAGGAACATTTCACAGGCACATAAGTGACAGAAAGATAGCAGAAACGCCTTCAGTTGTCGAACAAAATCTTTATAAATACAGCAACTAAATCGCATTCAAAATAACAAAAACTGAGAAACATTGTTAGCGTATTTACCACGAACAAAATTCTCCTGCAAAGCGGAGGAAATCGCTGCTACAAGGTCACTGAACGCTCAGATTTTCATCGTGTGTCACGCAATATACAAAGCGTTCTATAAAAAAATCCCACCTATTGAGATTACTACATCATGAGCATTTCACTGACATGCATCATCGCTCGCCTTACACAAGTAATTGACCTCTGTTGAGCTTTTTATTGTTGTACTGAATCGCCGGCAATAGGTATTGTATTTCACTGTAAACACAACTTAATACATTCATATACAGCTACTTCGAGAAAGGTTGTCCAGGGTTCTCCTGAAATTTTGAAGTAGAAGGAGAACGAAGGGGAGTAGCCGTCAGAGAAAATTCTTTAAGGCGCGACAGTGCCTTCCACATGCCCTTGGCGCGTGTGGGGGGAGAGTATGGGAGGGAGGACATCCCTCCCATAGGGGGGTCCGGGTGGCCTTCCCCTGGAAAAATTTTGCAATTTGGAGCTCGTAAAGTGCATTTTGGAAGATGACTGCCATGATGATAGAACTTTTATTAATCCACCTTCTCACATATATTACATTTTTGAGAAAAACTTCAGAAATGCGATGCACCCAACATCAAAGTTCAATTTTTTCTGTAATACTTCAAAAATAGTTTAAAGATCTGATTGTGTGTTAAAATGTCTAGAAATCAACGTCAAACTCGAAGTCTGAATCTACATCAGACGACTCATCTAGCATGTCCATCTCAGTAAGTGCCTTGTGAACACTGTTTGCGAAGGCTGATGCCTGAGTTACTAGCTGGGGTTCTTCTTCCATCAATATCACATCCATATTTTCTGCAATAGAATGAAATAAACATCAGTTCTTAACTCAATAACTGGCTATTTTTTGTTTCTTTCTAAGCTATTATCTCTGTGTAATCTTAATTTTAATTGGGGCTATGTTTGATTTGAAGTTATTTATATTACCAGTAATACTTACCAGGTGTCTCAGTCTGAGTGGCAACAGTTGCCAATTCAGTGATCCTTGCATCTCCGTGCTTACTGCCACCAATCCTTGGGAGGTTCAATGGAGGTAGGTTTCTCTTGTGGGTGTTCCTCCATACTTGTGCTGCCTCTGCCAGGATTACTTGACACTCTTCGGACTTTGGCTCTGGTCCATTGATTGAAACATGAAGACATGTCGACAGCATGTCATTCTTCAGGCGGTTTCTTAGCCTTGTCTTAACCCTTTTGACAGCACTGGCTCCTCTTTCAACAACAGCATTTGACATTGGCTGTGTCAGACAGATCTTTGCAGCATCCACCAAAAAGCTGTAGCTTTCTCTGAGTAGTGCTTGCTCTTTCACGATTTTACGAAGAATCCATTCGGTGGGTGATAGTTTGGACTCCTTCCCACCTTGCAACACATTCTGAGGTGGCTTCCAGGATAGCATGAGGTATTTGAAATTCTGCCACTGGGTTGTCATCTGATCTTCACTGAATTGGAATTGATCAGCTAAAATCTTCACACTGGCCACACCATGTTCCATGAACTCAGGATCAGTGGTAGCAGGCAGGGTGGTTGGATTGAAGATGCTGAAGGCCTCTAACACTGGAGCAGCTTGAGTGAAGCGTCTGTCCAGGTTCTCTTCTAGTGCTAAAGTGTAGCTTTGGCACAGGTTGACCAATACTTCTTCCTGTGATGAGGGAAGAGTAAGTTCTAAATCTTTGTACTGGCCCATCAAAGCTTCTTTCAGGACATGTAGTGGCTTGCAACTGGATCTTATTTCAGTGATTCTCTTCTTTGTCAATTCCAATGATGGCTTAATGGCAGAATAATGGATTTTGTTTTGTTGGAATACTTTACTTAAGGTGTTAAGGTGAGGAAGAACTTCGTTTAAGATGAGAAGGGTACCCACAAACTTGACGTTATTCATCCTTTTTAGCAACCCATCAGCTGTGGCATCATGCTCCTTGAATTTTCTGAGAATTTGCATCAGTGCCACCAAATTTGTACAAACACTTGATACACTTTGCCCTGTTGACAGCCATCGTGTCCTGCAGGCCTTCTGGACTTTTACAGCCAATGACTTCTTCTGCGCAGCATCTGGCACTTGAATTTTCCTCAAACTTTCACAGACCTTGATGTATGCAGAGCATCTCTTGGGGTATTCGAGCCACTTCCAGAGCTGCTTGAGCGTAGTTTCCACTGTGGTAATGAATTTGACCCGATCATTCGCATCTCCACAGGCCAGAGCCAATCTATGGTTTATACAGTGCGTTCTTATGAGAAGAGGACACACTGCTTGTAGTCTGGCACCAACACCATTATGGGCTCCTGTCATCACACTGGCACCATCCGAACCGAATCCACAGGCATGTTCAACTTGCAGGCCACTTTCTTTCAGCTCCTCAATAATTAAACGGGTGATCGTTTCAGCATCAGCAGAATCGGATGTTGCAAGGCAATCTTTAACTTCCAAGAAGTCAAAGTGGGTCTCGCCTGTCTCGTCCACATAACCAATGTAAATGAGGAGTTGTTCGATCACAGCACAATCTGTCACTTCGTCAACGAGGATGCTGAACCACTTTGCTTCTTTGATTCGTGCTAGCGTCGTCTTCTTCAGTAATTGCCCCAGTAGCAATCTCTGCTCCCTTTGACATCGTTCACTTGTGTTCTTCCAGTGACTCATTTCTTGAAGACCAACCTGTTCTTCTAGCTTTAACAATGACTTCAACTTCACATTGGCAATCTCTTCATGTGCTAGCCAGTAAACACTCAGCATAGCATTGAATGTCACCTTGTCTGCTTTTTCTTGTACAGTTTTGTGCTGTTGTGCAAGGGGGCTCTTTCGTCTCTCCAGTTCAAGAAGATAGGTTCCAAGGTGTCCAGTTGACCTTGCATGGCCCAGGTCTTTTTTGCCTACAGGGTGCCCATCAGCCTTGGAGTTGAAGAGAGCTGATCTCTTATAGCGAACGGATGGCTCACAGTTAAACTTGCAATCTTTGTTGTATCTGTTCTTTGTGTTATGTATGCGACAAAGAAGGCAGTACATCCCCTCCCCTTCAATGAAAACAAGCCACCACATCCCTGTTTCCCTTGAAAACGTGAGGGTTTCATCGAATAGCCATTTGTGCTGGAATTTGTCACCTTTTCCTTGTTGCTTTTGTTGCTCTTGTTTGGAAAGCTCTGTACACGAGCCTGAACAGGTGTAATAACTGTGCAGGGTTTTTCCGCTAAAAGCCTCGGGAAAGTACTCTTCCAGTAGGTTCATGGCTTCCTTGTGTTCCAGTTTAGGAGGAGTAGAAGTCCGTGACGTAACATTCGCAGATGCTGTTTCGCCGACAGTGCCAGACGATTTAGAAGGCGAGGGTTCTTGGATGCTGGCACTTGTACAGGAATCCTCTTCATCAAGTGCTGGGAAATTGATAATGCAAACTAAAGGATTGCCTACATTGCCTGTTAACCCTAATTTTCATATAAAAATTAAAACAATCAATTTGCAGTGCATTTAAATGACTGAAAACTCGTGAAGACAATCTTAAAAAATCTTTTCTAGAAATGGGGTATTATAACGTTCCCGTAAAAAAAGAAAACTAGGTTATTTTATTACTTGTAGTCTTCAAAATGCTTAGATGAAGAATAAAAACTTTCCTGACCAAATCTACGGATTCTCCGTTGGAATTCTGTGCGTGGGTTCCTAAGTCCGCGGGAAAATTATCTCAGGAACTGAAAGAATGTAAGTTTTAAGGGGTAAATTAAATTTAAGTTTAAATTTTTTGAGTTGTATTTTGTCACTTCTTTACTTGTTTTCAGGGAAAGCCGAGAACGAAAAATGAAAAACGTCATTTTCAAAAACCGCCCTGCAAATTTGTAATGCATTTCGTTGACGAATTTCTAGCAACAAAGCCGGCCAAGAAATGTTCAGGGTTTTTTGTTCGGGTTGTTTCATTCAGTCGTTGCTTTGTTCGTTCGTTTTTTTCGATCGATGGATCGATCGTTCATCTGTTTCTTATAAATTTGCAGAATGTAGTCTTTATTTTTTTTAAAAAATGCGGGTGCATCAAGCCACGCTTTTCAGTCACGTTTTCTGCGACGTTTTCAAACTTAACACCTTGCAAAATTGAAAATGTTCTACAGTCCCACAAAGATCAGATCTTACCGAACGGGTTGATCAAAGAAATGAAAGCACATGAACAAAAGGAACATTTTTTGTATGTTTATTGAATCTAAAATATTCCGTGTCGGTCGGGCTGATCGCGTTGGCGACGTGTTGAAAGTACAAAATTTAATTATGCGTACTTTCGATTCGGATATAAATAGAAATAAAATTTACAAAGGAAAATCAACCTACCTTGTTCTATGCCTTCTTTGGGCCTTTTATTCCACGCGTTGAAGAGTGTCTGTTGTTTTGCCAGTCGCTTCATTTCGGTTCTCATTTGTTGCAATTACGTTTCTGTTCTCATGAAAAAATTTTTCCGTGCTGCTGTCACGGGTCGGTGCACACGTGAAAAATGCCGCGATTACAAGCGGCAAGACGTTGTATCAAACTTCACCTATTTTCAATTTTCATGCCAAAACTTTGATTTTAATTACAGTTTTATTTCAACTTGGAAACGGTAATGCATTTGTTTTTATCACCGCGCTTGAAGTGAAAAGTTTACACAGTGAATTTTTCCATCTTCCAAAATAAATATTTTTTTATTTGGATCTGAGTAGCCGGCGCGCCAAGGACGACTAGACGGCGATTTTCGCCGGTCGCCGGGGCTTACGGAGATCTCTGGTTGTCGGCAAAAATGTGCACGCGACAATCCCGAAAGGCAATCTGGGATATGATCAATACACTGTTCCTGACACTGTAGCTGTCAAAACTTCTTTTATTGCTTCCCTTTAGCACTCGCAAACATACGTCCACGGCCTCTTGTGCCATTCTTTCAAATTTCTTTGAAGAACAGCGAACTCAAAACCACCCACAATACCTTTCGGGATTCTAGCGTGCACTTTTTCCGACAACCTTTCTCGAAATAGCTGTATTCAAAGCCTGAATCCAATATTAAAAATATTAAAATTTAAATACCTTCAAATACCGCACAAAGCTTGTTTAAGCCCTTTCCTCGTAACCAATTGGCCACAAAGGCACAATCTTTTCCACGAAAATCTTCTAACACCGCGTTCCCCATGATAGCTCGCGACGCCAGAGATTTCATATGAAATCGATCGAGGGTTCAGTTCAAATTCCCCATCCCTAATGCATGGGAATCAAATTCCCCACCCCCTGGAAGACTCTGATAATCAAACTCCCTCCTCCCCGGGACGGCAAAGGGGTGAAATGTCCGGGGTATGCCCGGGGGGAGGGGGATGTTGAAGCTTCGATTTGACCGATACATTAGTGCCATAGAGCTTACTATGGAATCAAGGACGTACATTCTAATACACCACTAGTTTCTGTAAAACAACATGCCAAAAAGGGACATAACATTATGAGAAATATTTACCTTGGTAATGAGGCCATGAATGAAAAACACAGGGCTCACTCAAAATGTGTGCAACAAGAGATGCTGCCATCACACTGGCACAGGAAGACCAACTCTCTGAAGGCAACTGAGAACCATCTGCGTAATCAGCTATCCCTTTCACAATTAACCACTCAATTTGACAGTCAAATGCTGCTGTAAACACTCCTATAGAACAACAAAGAAAGTGGCAATTGAGTTGAAGACAGTCCTACATCAATATACAGTAGTTTACATTATTTTGCAAGTCAAACTTTCCATAAAAATGAAAAATATTTAAAAGCTAACTGGAGTTGGTAGATGGATGAAAAATGAGGAAGGTGTGAACTGTGGAAATTAACCGCCTCCTTCCCAGTTGTGTTCGTTTGGATTGCGGTTATGGACAGCTTGCACCTTAATTGCTCTGGCGGACATGCTTCAGGCAGGGATTAGGACCTCTATTCATCTTCAGTGGTGAGTTGCTTTTCTTCAGCTTTTATTGCGAGCGAGTTTGGGGTTGGTGCTTAATGCCCTTGGGGAAACCAGGTCCTGTGACTCCACTGTTCGTGGTCCCTGTTTTTTTATTCAAGCATCTGTAGACTGGTTTGGGTGGGTGCCACTCCCAGGGTTGTCATGAATGCACTGATACCTCCAAGGCTCACTTAATTGCCCTCCCTTCCATTTCACCATGCACTTTCCCAACACCCACCTATTGTCAATAGGTTTAAATGTGGCTAGGCGAGGCTAAACACGAGACAATGCTGGCCAGCAGTCTCCATCACTAATTATATATGAGGCAGTCTTGGACTTTAGCATATTTTACAGTACTTTCCCTGAAGTCAATCATTTTGCTCATGATGCTTTCGCATGCAGTAGCTTTACATGTAGCTCAGTTTTTGCTCCCAGCCTTCCCTTCCGTTTGGATGTTTTTTTGGTAAGTATATGAGCATTTCTCCACTGAAGGTCTCAGTGTGATGGCGCCTGAAGGGTGCCACTCACAGAATTGTCGTGGTTACCTTCTAGGTTTGCTTGGGGCTCCCTTCAGTTTCACTAGGCACCTTCCCCACACCTACATGTACGTTTTGTCAATGGGTTTAATTTGCAGATATTATCATTGTAATTATAACAGCAAATTATCTAAGCAAATGCAAATTAACCTGGAAAAAAAGGGCAGCTAGGGAGGGATAAGAGGAAATTTTGAATCCATGGCCTCTGCATTAGCATGACGAAAAAGCTCTAACAACTGACAATGAAGACCCATACATTGGGAGCACAAACATCTTTACAACAAATATTATTATTAAAATCAAACAAGCAAACAATTGAGCAATGCCTTAAAATAAACACTGAATTAAAAGCAACATACACATCTACAGAGCTTTAAAAGACACCTGACTACATACAGTAAAAACCCGAGACTAAGAACCTGGTTTTTAAGAACCTGTTAGGCTAAAATTTGCCCATCCTCGGAGACCCAGAAAATTTGTGTTTTTCTGGCATCAATCAGAAGCCAGAACGGCGGCGACCGTTTGGAACTTGTCTGGTAAGATATTGTCCACATTTTTCCGCCCGTTTAGACTTTCCCTCGTCCCCACTATGCCCCTGGGTCTCCGAGGATGAAATTTGCCACTTAGGCCCCTCTATACAAGAACCTGTTTAGCATAAACTTTAAAACAGGTTCTTATTTTCAAAATTTTTTAAAGAATGTTTCGTACACTTGAATGGACAAATAGGGTAAGTCAACATTCAGGATCCCCTTTGGAGACATAAGTGCCTTATCACCCCAACCGGATGCATTGGTATGCAGATCTTCTGCAAAGAATAAGCTGAACACCACTAAATACTCTTAGCTACGATTTATTTTTCCTTTAGAAAATAAGAACCTATTTAAGAACCTAAATAGCCTAAATTTGTCCCTATTACCATTTATGTAAAAAGCTATTTAGGCTAACTTGGGTAAAAGCAGTTTCTTAGTTACGGGTTTTTCCTGTATACTTGCTAACGCTAGCTGAATACAAAGTGAACCCACCTTCTCCTTCATTTTCTATTGCCATTGCCTGAGGACTGGCTTCAGCAAGTTGATCACGCCACCACTCAGCTCTGACTTGTTCTGGTCCACTCAGAAACTCTGCATCAGTATAAACTTGAACTTGCTGTGTTTCAGGGTTCTCAAAAGGAGCTTGCCAGCCATCAGCACAATTCTTAATGACATCCAGAAAGCGTTTGCTCACATAACTTCTCATGCCAGTTGACTGCTCTTGATTATTGGTCACTACCTTTGATGCATACGTTGTTAATTTGGCAGATACAACAACATCTCCTAACTTGGATTTTGCAGGGTTGAGGCCACTACATGTGCCTACTGAAATAACTGCTTTGGGTCTAAGCACAGAGGCAGCATT
>NC_133204.1:48715671-48725671 GCF_958299795.1 Porites lutea | reverse complement strand
CAAAACGCTGCAGCGCGTGTGATTGCCTGCTTAAGTAAGTTTGATCATATAAGTGATACTCTAATGGAGTTGCACTGGCTACCAGTGGAGCAAAGAATAATCTTTAAGATTAATCTTATTTGTTTTAAGATACTCAACAATTTAGCTCCTGATTATTTGGTTGACCTAATCCATGTTTATGAACTTGCGAGGTACCTTCGATCATCCTCAGACAAGTGGCGTCTTGTTATTAAACCCTATAACTTAAAGACATACGGTTTCAGGGCTTTTTCAGTCATTGCCCCTATACTCTGGAACGATTTGCCTATTGACATTAGATCGATCGATAATGTAAATAAGTTTAAATCTAAATTGAAGACCTTTCTTTTTAAACGAGTTTATGAACTATCTTAGGTTTTTTATTTTGTATTTTTGTGACTATGTATATATATATGTAATGATTTTAAGATTTTTATTTTTTATTTAGACCTTTTTGAAGTGTTGTAAAGCGCTTAGCGCTGAAAAGTATAAGCGCTATATAAATATTTTATTATATATTATTGTAATTAAACAGGCCTAACTTCACATCATTCTTTTCCAGTGTGGGCCTCTGTTGATCTTCACCAAATTCAATTCTCCACCAAATTCAGTAAAGCTAGTTCGATCGATTATCTACGTCGAGTCGGCCCGTTGAACCCGAAATAATACGAAATAGCTTTGAAATACGCGCTTAAGCTAATTTTCCTCAAACGATATTCATGATAAATACAGCTCCACCAGCTTCAAACAGCGTCTATGGCAGAGAAAAATGATATGACAAAATTAATTTTTCAAATCATGGGTGTCACTGTGGTGCAGTGGTCAAGGAGTTGCTTGCACGTACAGATAAACCGGGTTCGACTCCCGGCGACGCTGTTTTCTGTTTCTTTGTACCGGGTTTTTTTTTCGGTTTGGTCTCTTTTTTTTAACACTTTTTTTTTCCTTTTGGCCTTTTTTTCTTTTGAAATGACTCCTGGGTTCAAACCTTTCACAGTGCTATTCTTACTGCTGACTCTGCTGGTCATGCACTTGGATCAATATATATTTTAAGCTTAAGTCCGGAGTTTTATTTTGGAAAAGGGATTTAAAAATCTCTTGATCTGCATACTGGCCAAGCTTAGGGCCAGAAAAAAACCATAAGCTGTCAAGACATGTCCCTCCTCTGAAACAGCTTAATTTTTTTCAATGTTAGTTGACATCATGACAAAAAACACACAGTACGCCGAAAACTGTACTAATTTACACCCAACAACCACAAGTGACCCACTGGCGAAAGTTAAACTTGCCTTAAGTAAATCGCCTTAATCGTCAATATTATTACCCTAAAATCTCCACTGGGTTTACCCCCCCAAAAAAAAATTAAACGAAACATTTTATTGGTTTTCGAGATTTAATTACAGAATTACAGGTGTATGCCCAATACAGTATTAAAATGCGGTAAAGCAACAAGATTCAATGCTCATAGTCTCTCACAAATACCTGTCATTTAGCTTCCTCTTTCAACGCTACAGCTAAGCGAACTTCGAGAGGAATGATATGGGGTTCCAGTAGCTATGAAGAGCTGAAAATGCACAATGTAAAGTATAATACATCCTTTGATGAACCTCCTATTGCTGTGCACTGGCCCACAAAAGTGTGACCGGTCGCTATGATTGCCCGTAAAATTTGCTCGACGATAGAAAGGAATCTTTAAAATTCATTAAACCGCTGGACATTTCATTCCAAAAAAGTACTTAGTCTAGTTTTCTATGACAATAGAAACCTTAAAATCTCCAAATACAAGAAATCGGAACAGTATTTCCGTGATAAAATCGAAATTCGTATCCGTCTCTTCGATGAACACTTTGCTCGCCACTTTGAAAGTCACTGACGCGAGACGTGACGTCACACTGGCGGACGGACTGTACCACAGATTTCCTTGGAGACACCTCCCCCCTCCCCCCCACTGCGTTAGATTGACCTTTCATAAGGATGGGTGATTATCACATGCGAGTTTACGAAACAGCGGTTGTACCTTGAGGAAAAGAGGAAAAATATTTTCTGGACATATCACGGGCAATAATAGCCATTAGCATGGGCTGATACGCTGCTATTGCTAGAGCAAGATATAATTCGTTTGCTAGTACCCAAACATTTCTCGGGACGTGACATAGTGCATCGTAATAATCCACTTTTTTGCAACATTCAGTACGCGTCAATTTGCCATGCGTGTTAGTAATGATCAATGTAAGTTAGCCTGTTCACAGACCCTCCATTTCCTCTTCAAAGTCCGTCGAGCGCGCGTGATAAAATATAACCCGCAGGGGATTTATTGACCGCAGCGCAAGGGGTAGTGGTGGGGGAGGAGGAAAGTAGAAAAGAACGAAAGGAAAAATAAGACAACGTCTATGTAGAGGCTAAATGTAAGTTGAAGATTCTCACTCTTCTGGAGACCACTCTTCCCAGGTGGTTGTAGTCACTGCGTTTCAAAACTGATTTAAGAACGTGAACTTTAATTTTGCAATAGCCTGTCTATTGTCCTTGTTAGATTGGTTAAACAGGGCAACATATGCAAATATCACAAATCACACACTTTACTCCATTTTCGTAGCCTAAAATAATTCGTTTTGTTGTACATTGTACTCACTAGACAACTGTCTTCTCATTTGCTAAGGGCCTGCTTGCCTTGCTGTAAATTGTCAAATCATTAAGAGCAAAGTTGCTGATATTGCTGCAATCGTGGATCAATATAAACCAGATATAATTCTCGGCAACGAGTCCTGGTTATATCCGGATATTAAAAACAGCGAAGTTTTCCCAGACGATTAAAACTTATATAGGGAGGATCGCATATCTGATAACCATGAAGGCGGTGTTTTCCAAGCCGTGAAGAACGATATCATTGTTGCCCATCGCGACGATTTGAATGCCAACCGTGAGATTATTTGGACCCAATGTCAGTTCCAAAGCAAGAGATCAGAATCTTTATTTTTGGCTTCCCTCTATCGCCCAAACAGGAACGACATAGACAGTTTGCAAGAACTTGATTCATCTTTATTCAAATTAGGCGATAGGTTAAAGGACTGGTCAAAAAGTATAGGGAGGTGGGGGGGGGGGGCGGGGGCGGAGCAGAGAGGGGGTGGATCATGAGGTTTTGAACCTTGTGCAAGGGGTGGGTCGTGCAATTTTCAGCTACCCTTAGGGGGTGGGTCACCCTATTTTATTACATAGATAGGCACTAATTACTAACGAGACAGTTGAGCACACTTGTTATCTAAAACACAGCCCGCTGGAATTAGTGCTAAACTAAACCCATCTATACGGGCGGGAAACTTCTCCTATGACAAATCCTTTTTTAACACTTGGAGGGTGACACGAGGTGAAATGTGTGTGCAAGAAGGTTTCCGTTTGTTTAAAATGTGTCTTTGCATCAAGGATGGATTTTTCCTTGAATCTTGTGCCTTTGTATGCAACCGTGTCTAAAAACACAGTCTCAGTGTCAAATGTTTCAGCCGTGAATTTAATAGTTGGGTGATATAAGTTTGCTTGTTCAATGAAGGCTTCGATGTCCGGTTTACTCATGTCTCTTAGGGAAAAGATATCGTGCATGTAGCATTTCCAAACTGTTGTTTTAAAGACGGTTTTGCTTAGAGTTGTTGTTTCAACATGAAATGTTGATTGATTGCAGATACTGTTGTGCAGTGGTCTTTTGAGAATAGAGTAAAACTAAACAGTAAAAAATGTAAAGAGCTTAGGATTTCATTTGCAAAGAAAAAACCACAACTCGCGCCTATAGTAGTAAATAATCAAGAGCATGGAATATGCACATGGAATATGCACATTGATCAAATCATAAAGAAAGCTTCTAAACGTATGTATTTCCTAATACAATTGAAAAGGGTCATTGTCGCAAGGCATGAATTAATTCTTTTTTTTATACATCTTGTATAAGGTCAGTCATGACCTACGCATCGCCTGCGTTTTTCTATGCCCTGCCATTGTATTTAAAGAAAGATCTAGAGAATGTAGAGAAACGGGCACTATCAATCATTTGCCCGCGACTGGCCTATAGAAAGGCCTTAGAGCTTTCAAATATTATGTCTATCAATGACTACATCGCTAGCTTATGTAAAAAGACCTTCCTCTCGATTGCTAATGACCCGGCCCATCGCTTACCTAACTTGTTCAATCGTCAGGGCCGTCTTGTAAAAATCTTCGGTGCAAAAGGCGTTTTGCGATTCCCAAATGTAAGACCGAGCGTTTCAAAAATAGTTTTTTAGTAAGATCATGTATTGATAACGAATTTTAGCGCTCGGTGAGTTTTGTAAATGAGATCGATGACGTTGTATATATTTTAACAGTTTTAAGCTTTTTTATATTTATAGGATGTTATTATTTATTTAGGACTTTATCATTATCATTTTATTATACTCACTATTGTAAGATTCTGTTATATTATATTATATATTGTAAATACACAATTCAGCTTAGTAGCTGCAAGCTTTTTACAAATAAACTATCTATCTCTCTCTCTATCTCTATCTGTTGGCAAAGGAATCAAAACTGCTGTCTTTGTGTCCATTGCAATTCTTGCAAGGTTTTATGGGTAGTGCTTTCCATTGAAGTGGAAGAAATTTTTTTGGAGGATTAATTTAAGCATTACCGGCAAGTAATGTGTATGAATGGGTTGTCTTTGCAGAAATTTTCATATGCTTTGTGACAGACAATTTTAATATACCCTCGCTTTGCGGTATATTTGTGTCAAGACTCATAACGTCCATCGACACTAGAACTGTTCAGTTTTTCACATTTGTCTTTTCAGTGAAAGGTATGATTTCTGTGATTTTGATATTGGTTGTAGCAGTGTACAGAGGTGTATCAACAATTTTGTCAAGCACAGAACAAGGTTTTATTGGATTATTAAGAGGAAACCAAACATCCATGTTTTAACTAGGGGGTGGGTCATGGAATTTCCAACCTTGCTTTACTGGTGGGTCAGTCATTTTTGTGCCGAGGGGAGAGGGGGGGGGGCATGTGTTTTTTATCAACCACATTTCCAAATGCTCCGGCCCACCCCCACCTATACTTTTTAACCAGTCCCTAAACACAAACAACGTAATCGTGACGGGAGATTTCAATGCCCCGGACCTCAAATGGAACGACTTTGAGCCAACAACAAATTGCTCCTTCAATTCTGAACGACTACTTAAAATCATCGATGACCATGGACTCACCCAACTAGTTAAAGAGCCCACTAGAAATGACAATATTATCGATCTCGTGCTGACAAACAACGACAATATCATAAACAATGTCAGGGTAATCCCGGGAATAAGCGATCGTGATATGGTACTTTTTGAAACGAATCTGGCACCTAGAAAGAAAAAGCCAGTCAAACGCACGATTTATATAAGGAAGAGAGCAGATACCACACGTATAAAGAAAGAAGTACAAGAATTTGCCAATGACTTCGAAATAATGCACCTATCAATGTAAATCCCGTGGGGGGGGGGGGGGGGGGGGAGTGCGGGCAAGGGGAGGGGATTTGATGCCTGAGACTATCCCCCTGTCGGGCTTTTGATCGTGAAGCGACCCCGGGGTCGGGACATTTGACTTTGATCGATAGAAGCCTGGTATCAATTCAGAAGCGGTTACCAAGTCATTCCCTCGAGGCTTTCTGAAAATCACGCTGTTGGAGAAAGGTATGAAGTTTTCATTTGTTTTAATCGCCATAATCCGATACTTTACACTGTCATCTAAACAGATAATGTCTATTTTGAGAAAGTTTTTGTCTTCAAGTTCCCATCTGATTGTAAACCTCGATTGAAATCGAATTTTACCATGAAAGTCAGAGGATTTTTTACGGGTCACTGATCCGACCTGTTCCGACATGTTGAGCAGATGTTATAAAGCATTTTATGTTTCATTAATATAATAGCACGGTCAATCTTCCTGGAGCGATTATGTTGTTCAAAATAAGAGATGCTAGTGGAGAGAGAAAATACTTAATTACAGCGAGTAATTTAACGGAACTTACGTTAACCTTAAATAAAAGTAGTAAGAACGTACTTTTGAAATGTTCTTTTATTCGTTTTATATAGTATTATAGTATTGTTTAATTAGCTTTTTTTTCCCCCGGGGTGGGGGCTTTTTTGACACTTTTGATTGACCTTTCGTTTCCCACCCTGGGGAATTTGATCAAAAAATTTTAAAATTTGTCAAATCCCCACCCCTTGCCCGCACTCCCCCCCCCCCCCCCCCACGGGGTTTACTTTGATAGGTGCAAAATGAAGAACGAATCCGTGAATGCAAAGTGGAACCTGTTTCAACAAAGGCTTACTGGCATAATGGATTCCTGCATACCGCACAATCACTACCTCACGTCATGACCTACCCTGGTTTAACCGCAGTTTGAGGAGACAGACTAGGAAAAAGCAAAGGTTATACAACAGGGCGAAGAAATCTGGAAGGCAGTCTCAGACTGGAATAAGTTCAAATTAGCCAGGAAACAATTACTCAAGAACTTAAATAGATCCAGAAACAATTATCTTTCTGACTTTCTCGACGACTCCATAAAGCAAAACCCGAAGGCTCTCTGGTCACACATAAAAAAAACTAGGAAAAGAGGGCCGGCACAGATATTCAAGGCCTTGGAAATGAAGTGTTTACTGAGCCGAGAGCTAAGGCTGAAGTGCTAAACAGCCAGTTCTGTCGCAATATGGAGTGCTCACTGATTACCAACATGGCTTTAGGGCGAAACGATCAACAGCAACACAGCTCATATGTACCATTCATGACAGAGCAAGTGCTATTCAGTCTAACAAAACAACTCATGCCGCACTCCTTGACTTTTCAAAAGCGTTTGACAAAGTTCCTCATCGTCGTCTTTTGACGAAACTTGAAGTATTAGAGATTCGTAGATTTCCGGGGAAAAGGAGAAGGTTTCGACGGTAAAAAGCCAAACTAAAACGCACTTTGAAGAAACATATTGCGCGACATAACAGGACACAGGCGAACTCGTCTGCGAAGTAAGACGCAATGAAAATTGCTTCAATGTTTTCTGCAAAATACTTTTGCAGTCAATATTTCTAGCCAGAGTAATAAATAAGAATAAGAATAAATCAAAGAACTCGACGATATCTCGAACTAATTGCGAAGCAAATTTGGGACATCCGAATGCAACTTTGAAACATTCCTGAGTATCACAATCTTTTACTTCGCGCTCCGCCGAAGTAATTATCAAAAACTGAATCATTGGTAATGCATTTCTAGAGCTTCGGTGGGCTTAGCCATCATTGTATGTGAACCATTATACCATACCCTCCAATTGAAATATGGTAACTGTACGTGTCTGCTCAAAATTGAAAACAAGCTGGAAATCGGTTGTTTTTACAAATAAAGTCAGAAAGAGTACTCGATATTTTGTGGCGTTTCTAATAAAACAATTATTCCACTCAAGCTTGTTGGATATGAGATGATTATATCCAACTCATATCCAACGCGCACTCGTGGAATAACTGTTAATTAGAGGCTATGATCTTTTCAAAGGAGCAATTAAGACGTACTTGTTAAAGAAAGCATTTGCTTGTAACACCAAGAGCTTCTCTTGTATTTCAATGTTAGATTTCGTTTTTGATTTGAAAACATTTTTATGTTTTTAACATTTTTAATTTTATGTTTCTTAACATTTTTTACGCTCTTTTTTATTAATTCAGAATTATGCTATGTAACACTCGCAATCACTTCGCAATCTGTACAACGGAGGTCGGAGTCATGATGGCCTACATCGTCTTCGAACTACTCTTCATAGCGCCCGGTTATCAAATTTACATAAACTATTTCATGAATGTGAACGGCTAATAGTCGCCAATCAGGAACAGCGTTTCAGGAGCATAGTTTTGGATGTGTGTTGCAAAAGATTATTTTTTCCCGTACGGACAGGTACTGACTCCACCGCTAAACCTCTACGACGCTTCATCAAAGTGTTTTTCCACAACGAAGGGATAGATAAAGTTAAAGGGACTGGTTCACGATAATGCGCATGCGCGCCGTTTGTCTCTTCAGAATAACTTTGTCGGGTCAACACTAAATTCGAAATCGCCATTTTCTGTACAATCATTGAAAATCCTTCGTTTTATTCGGACATCCGTCGCTTTGGCTGGTCTAGTTATACTTCGGTAGTGGTGATTAACGTGTGGTTGTGTCGTTTGACTGGTTATGTTTTAAGAAGACGCAAAAAATAATGTTTTGATCATGGAGGTTCAGAGGAGCATCGTGGCCGTCCGGCAACAGGACGTTCTCAAGAGTCTTTGGAGATAGAGAAGCTTAGCCTAACGATCTGGTATGGTTCTAGGAGTAGTGTGTGGCTTACGAAAAGAATACACGACACTTGGAAAGTGGTTAAAGGCATGAGTTCGTTCAACTTTGATTTGATTTTTGACTCCGACCTGTAGTTATACCGCAACAGGCCGCGCGATCTTCACCGATCTGGTACACTTGAAATGTTCCTTGTATCTTTGCTTTACGGTCGTATATGTTTAAGAATTGATGTTTTTAAAATAAATTATTGCTTCAATATTCTGTTTATAATGTAGTTTCTTTATGTGTGCTACTTGATAACATTTGTTTTGCGGAACACTGACCCGATGCAACGCGAATGAATATAAGCATTTGAAATTTATGCTCAATTAAAGGGGCTATGTCACCCCACACGCATGCGCGAGCCAATGAAAACAAACTTGAAAAAGTCGGCCCGACTTTTTCAAGTTCTGTCGGAGATTTTGGAAGGCTGTTTTTATCTGTCTAAATCTCAGCCATCGTTCGATAGTTAGCGAAGTTTTGTATTAAGAATCGTTCTATGGTGATTACAGAATAATTTTTTGGAGTTATTTTGAAATTGTTTGCCTTTGGAATGTTTTTACGTGGATTTACTGTGTCCTCTTATCAGCGGCCGTTGTAATGGCAGAGTTAATGACGGCTACTCCACAATGAGTGATGGAATCTTTGATGGAATCTTCCCGCAGTTCACAGAACCTTTCTATTGAGTTATTTTAGAGGCTGCTGGCTCTTGGATTTTTCTTGTGCTCAAATTGTGTGGACACATAATGCAGCGGCTAGTCTTTATACTCATACGTTGTGTGTTTTTGTCACCGGTCAGGCGCTATTTGTAGGTATTTTTGGGTTTATATAAGGCGAACTGAGAGAACAGCAATAAGATGTTTGTTTACAAATTTTGTTTGCCGATCGGTGACTGCTTTGTTAGCGTGGGTACGACCTCGTAAAAATACACGTTGGTAAATGTTTGTTTCAAAGCAGGACAGGGATGTAAATCTTATTCTTATCGGCTGCAACATATATCTGAGGAGTAGCAAAGAATAAACTTGAATTATGGGAACCAAATGCCCGGAAATACTCTCGCGTCGCGAACAATTAATTTGAATTTTGTAAATTTACTTGCGTGCATCTAACTCGCTTCCGATTGGTTGAAAAACAATCAGCTACTGTCAGAACTCACACATGCGCATTATCGTGAACCAGTCCCTTTAAGATTACTAGCATTTTACATAACAAACTAGTTAGATCTAAAATACCAATTCATTTTCAGGAAAAGGATCCACCATTGGTGAGTTATAAGTATACTAATACTATTTCTAGGAGTGTGTTCAATTATAATCAAACCCTTCGTAATATTAATCTCGATGATTATCGCAATGCGTCTTCGTCGTGCGACTGCCAATCTTCAGCTTTTCGTTATGAGCCCCATGGTCATGTCATTACCGGGGATCTACGAATCGTAAGCAACAGAAAAGTTAGACGACTACTAGAGAAGGGTCCAAAGTACAGGGAGCAGAATAATATCGATTGGCACCTTAACAAGAAGATATTGACAAAGGCGGTAGATGATTACGCCAGGAATTGGAGTAAACGAGAGGGCTGCCACGTGTCAGCTCTGGAGACATGGTCGGAGACGGTAAAACTTATCATCAGCATTAGGATAAACAAT
>NC_133204.1:48703171-48710671 GCF_958299795.1 Porites lutea | reverse complement strand
ATAATTGGAATATTGCCAACAGTTTGACAACATGTTTGTCCTCAATTGTCGAGAGCCAAAGAAGATATCACGCAAAATTCCGTGATCGTGCATGAGATAAATAAGGTTAACATTGAATGATGCATAATTTCATTGCAGATTTTTGTTAAAATCTCATTGAGCAAAATGATCTCGTAAACAAGTAGCATTCTTTCACGTTGGATCCACAAAAGGGGCAGAGTCCAACATCTTTACGAGCAAACTGAGTGCGTGGCAGTTATTTTTAAATCCCTTGGGTTGATTAGATTTTAAATTAAGTCGTATTCTCTCCTACACGAACCACGAAAGCGGCAAATTCCAACGCTTTCACATGAAAACTGGGTGACAATAAAACTCACAGTGAGGGCCTAATCACATGGGCCGGGCTGGGCCATGCAATATACAACGCTACTGCACTACTCACACATCCCTAATATACATAAAAAAACTTCACACACGCGCAGCACATCGACCCCCAAATATACGCTCCCACAGCGTCTTGTTTGATTGATTGACATTTACCGAATCAGCCAACCAAAATTACTTCCTTTGCATGCTTCTTTTAGTATGCAAATTTTTTTATACGTGGGAAAAATGCTGATTCGCTGACTTAAAAAATAGCTTTTGCCTTTTATGTTTTTCACCTAACTAAACACCAGAAGGTGTATACTGGGCTGCCATAAAACTTAGACTAGATAGGAATAATGTACTGTATGAAAACGAGAATTTTACCAGAACAGACAGCTGACAGCGCGTGAAAAGAAGAAGTAACAGTAAACCGGCATTCCCATCCCGGACACCACCCCAACTCCCGGATCTCATTAAATTGTTTGAACTGAGACTTTAAGTGGATGATAATGATAATTAATGGTCGATACAAAACAAGCTAGGTGGGGGTACCGTGTGGTAGGAAATTCTTGCGGGAGTTTATTTTTGCGGATTGGAGATTTTTTTCTGTTTCGTGGAAACTAATTTTTCCGACAAGTACACGGTGGTTTTTCTCGCTGAGAATTAATTTTTGCGTTTTTCAAAAAGTACCTAGTACCCAGCACTGATAACATTTTCGTTCTTGTTAAGTACGTGAAATCAGGGTGTAAAAGAAATATATGTTTTCAAACAGTACTACGGTATGCGTACACTATGTAAAACAAATTCATTACATGCCGTTTTGTTTCTGAAAGAAAGACGTGAGTTGTAATTGAACAGACGCGATTTCTTAGTACTGTATTTTTGTGAGCAAATTTTAGTCAGAGTATTGACTATTTTCCAATTGCCCATAATACACTCTGTTTGCCCCCCAAATTTTGCATAACTTATTGTCTTAAAATGTTCTTGGGAAAATGCAATACTCCCAGGAGCATTTAAAAACAATGGTTTATGCAGAATTTGGGGCGCAAACAGAGTGTATTATGGGCAATTGGAAAATAGAGAATACTTACTCTGGAGTAAATTTTTGCGAGAAAAATGTTTGCGTTAATTTTTTTTGCGGGAACTTATTTTTACGGATCGCTGGAAAAATCGCAAAAATTAGAACCCGCAAAAATTTCGTGCCACACGGTATCTCTAGTTTGTCTGAACTTCGTTTGTTTTGTTGACAGCTTATCTCTGTTTTTTGAGGAAAACAATAAAAAAAACGCTTCCCGTTCGTAGGAGAAAAGCTTCAGCGCATCTAAAATTTTCTTTAATCGCGTGGAGTACCATTGAGCTTTAGTTAGAGCGGCCGCACAGAGTTAAATTGTCTAAACTAAACCAAATTGGTTCGACATGGACAGAGTTTTTAAGCTTAATTGAGCAGATAACATTGCGATAGAAAGATGAAAAATCGAATTGAAGGAGTTTTAAAGAGCTACTCGTAAACAACGGACCTGAAACTTCATCTTCGCCGGGATTAGTACTAACGTTAAGTCTTTAGAGAACGTCTAGAGCCTTTCATATCGAGTTTCCTCACATATTAAAAGGACTAAAAGTGAAGACTGTTAGCTCCTCGGCGGGATTGTATTTAATCAACGTTGTTGGTGTCACGGATTGTCGCCGTCACCATGCATCTCATCCACACGTTCAGGTCTTTTTTGATCTTCTAGCTTACTGTTGTAGCTTGAACTTATTATAATGTTTTGTATGTTCTGACTATTTTTTATAACTGTCGACATTTCATCGTTGAAGCCACTTTATTCTAGAAACACAGTTTTATTCAACCTTATAATTTCGGGAAACGATGTATTTTCTGCCATGTGCGACGTTTGTAGAAAACTGGTCGAACCGGTCTTATGGAGTACAAATACCGTGAGATATTTGTACTCGTTTTGGGTGTTATTTGTACTCTACTGAGTGAAGTTGAATATAATGAAATACGACATTGGACGATGTAGACTCTGTGAATCGTATTAACTTTGATTAACATGATGCTCTCCGGGACACTTTTCTCAAGGTGACCAAAAACGAAATCTTAACTGCTAAACGACACCGAAACCAGCTTTAGGTGCGCACTGATTTTAAATAACTTTCACTCGTGTTAGACAGAGAATTCTGGTTAGAGATAGAAAAACACCCTTTAGGGAGGGAGGGAGTAGGGCGGGGGGGGGGGGGTAGAAAGAACCCGAATTCGCGAAATATCCTTTCCAACCACTACAAATCCTAACCACAAAACAACGAAAAAAGCGACATTAGCAAACAACACAGTAAACAAGCTAGGATAGGGGAAGTTGAGGGAAATTACAAAATGTTTGCTTACCCGGTTTTCACAAATCCGGGTAGATATGAACAGTCTGGAATATCCCTAAATTTAAGGTGGCTCGACTGGATTTTTTGGGGTTGATACCTCCCCAGTTTGAGCCTTAACTACTTCGGCATGAGTAAAGTTATGGGAAAAAGGTTACCACAGCTGTATTATATAAAGATGAAAATTTCTTATGATCTGGGTTTTATTGCAATCGGAGTCGCTATGGTAACGTAATGACGCCATTACGTTTTTCATTTATCTTTGCGTTTCTCTGTACCAGGAGTTTTTTGAAGAAATCGCGTAAGGAAGTATGTACCTGCCATAATTGCCTCCATTATGGCAAAGTTTGAACAAATTCTATGAGAGCTTTTTCAAAATATGTTGAAATGCAGTTTTAAGAATCATAAAAACAGGGAAATAGCATGCTAGCCACACAATTCGCTGATATTTTAAGAAAATGATAAGCTTTGGGAATGCCGCTTCATCTCATAGTGGTTTGATTCCATTAAAAACTGCATACAAAAAAAGAGGGGAATTGCTCTGAGCGATCGCGAGTAACAAGAATTTTATTAACTTGCATTTAGCTGCTTTTGATACAGTTTTTGGACGTAATTTGGTCCATGCCTAAAAATTTCGCTTCTTTCCAAAAACTGCTCGATAAATGTTTTTATAAATTCGACAATCCCGAGATCAATCGTCAAGAAATATTCCCTGCAAGTTTCAAGAACATTGAAAACAGGGAAGGCTTTAAAATAGGGCCTCAAATATAGCCAATTTTTCCTCCAGATTTTGTGTTTACAAGTGAGCGTCCTCATTATTCACTGGCATTGTTTTCAAGTTTCATATACACGTGCACATTTAGCAAAAAGATAGAATTTATGCAGTATTTATGCAGTATGCAGTTTTTAATGGAATCAAACCACTATGAGATGAAGCGGCATTCCCAAAGCTTATCATTTTCTTAAAATATCAGCGAATTGTGTGGCTAGCATGCTATTTCCCTGTTTTTATGATTCTTAAAACTGCATTTCAAAATATTTCGAAAACGCTCTCATAGAAATTGTTCAAACTTTGCCATAATGGAGGCAATTATGGCAGGTACATACTTCCTTACGCGATTTCTTCAAAAAACTCCTGGTACAGAGAAACACAAAGATAAATGAAAAACGTAATGGCGTCATTACGTTGTCATGGCGACTCCGATTGCAATAAAACCCAGATCATAAGAAATTTTCATCTTTATATAATACAGCTGTGGTAACCTTTTTTCCATATCTTTACTCATGCCGACGCAGTTAATGTTCAAACTGGGGAGGTATCAACCCCAAAAAATCCAGTCGAGCCACCTTAAGGACAGTGGTGACGCAATGGAGCTGTTGTTCTCGAGGGAAATGGCGGATAGATTACCTAAACGACCGCAGTCACCGTTTCGAGGGTCTCAGGCATATTTTTAAGACTTTTCATGAGGCATACAATTTTTTTAAGTGGACAGCGTATCGGACGCCATATTGGAAGTGTCTCGTGAAATATTCAGCACATTTTGTGGCTTATGTCTTCTTTTACCCAACGCGATGTAGGCGAGATTTTGGTCGGTTTTCAAGATAGGCAAACAAGTATCTATTATTTCTTCGATTCACAGATTTTTTACGAAGTTCTAGATATTTTTCCTCGATTGTCATATCGATTAACTTTTATCATGTTGAATGTGGGGATGGTAGACAACCTAGAATTTTGGTTGACAATTTTTGACTTCCAAGGTCCAAAACACGTAGGTGTTTCACTCCCGGGTTTCAAGCAGACATGGCAGAGCCATGGAATTACTTTGCCATTTTTGCTTTTTGCTTCTTTTTTTTGCCTTTTTTCCTTTCAAGGCCAAAACAACTTTATTAGTCTTATGGATATTCATGTCCAACATCTCGCCTCACTTTGCCGAATTTGTGGGGATAAAATTAAAGATCATAAGCGCAAGGTAGATACTATAAACAGCTTTGTTTGTGAAATTCACCAAATCTAGAAAGATTTATTATTGTTGGATTCTCCAAATGTTCATCCAGAGTTTTAAAAAAATCAAAGAAAGAGGGCAAATTTTATTTAACTGTAAATGATGTATTTCGCTACTCATTGAACATGCACTGATTATCTGGGATAAAATTAAAACATTGCAGGTACGACAGCAAGCAAAGAAAGCACCAGATGCGTGAAGTCAACACGAAACAACACAAAAAAACAAACAAGAAAAATTAATAAATTTGAACTACTTTTTATTCTTGTTATGATGACTGGTACTTTGATTCTTGTCCTGTAGAAGTTAATAGGTAGTACCATTCCTGTTTTGTACGATCTAAACAAATTTTCACACACTCTCTACGGCTATTTTTACACGGGACCAGTTTGCTTCTATCAAAAATCTTGCAAGCCATGCCAGTGAAGGCACGCCCTCTGCGATCGGTCCGAAATCAGTTCGAACACCCCCAATGATTCCTTGCAATAAATATATTATTCTATTATATCGAATGTTTTCTTTGAAATAATGTGAAACCTACACTAGTACTGTAAGCTTATCTTAAAATCTCTCCGACTCCGTCCGCTGTTGTTGACATTTTTTATCACTGGTCGATGTTTTGATAAACACAAGCGCGCCTTCTCATTGGTTGAACAATGTCGCGTGACCAGTTGGCCCTGTCCTTTAGGGATATTCCGGACTGATGAAGGAAGACAATAGGCCTTTTGCATTACACGATCACGTGATCAACTTTCTGTAAACACGAAAACTTTTCAAACATATTGTTAGCAGGAACTGAAAGAGCATAGTAATATTTAGACTACGGGCAGTGCCCATTTTTCCTGAGGGATAGTAGCGAAAAGGTTAACACTTGTTCACACGGTTCAAAAAGAGTGCTAACCGTACCGAAACACGAGCGCGTGGTCTCGCCTTTCTCGCGTGGGGTGATTTTCACGCTCGCTCGCGTTTCGCTCGCTTCACTATCCCTGGGGAAAAATGGGGACTACTTGTAGTCTAAGTAATATTAGGTATAATATTAGGTAACCTGTAAATTTTCAGCCATATATCTCAAAAGTAGCGATCACAACGGCCACCGAAAATTAGAGGGATTTGTATGGGAAAAACAACTCTGGCCACCCAGCCACGCTTCAGTGGTTTTCCATACAAACCCCTTTTGTATTTATGATTTATTTCATATACATTTGTCAAATTTTCAAACTATCATAAAATATTTCCTAAAGCATTGTGGGGCTCATATCTCCTTTTTATTCATAACAGGCAATTTGAGCCCTTAAATGCGTAAGGCAAAGACTTGACGACCGTTAAAAATGTCGAAATTTACAAGGATTTGTATGGAAAACCACTCAAGCGTGACTAGGTGGCAAGATTTGTTTTTCTCATACAAATCCTTCTCACTTTCGGCGCCCGTTGCACTCGCTCCTATAGAGATATACGGCTAAAAATTCACAGGTTACTTAATTTTAATATACTCTTTCAGTTCCTACTAACAAAATGTTCCAAAAGCGAACTGTTTCCTTGTTTATATAAAATTCATCACATGACTAAATATTGCAAAGGTCTATTATGTGAAAGCAAGCAACTAGGAATATTATTTTTAAGCACGACGGTTTTCTGCATATTTGCATCTCAAAACTGGTTGGTTCAAAGCTTGAGCCCATGGTGCTGACTTACAGGTATCTTAATTGTCAGAGTGAATGATGCCCTATACAGTTATTAGCGACCTTTAGCAATGAAGACGAGAACGAGGACGAGGACTGGTATGACCGATTGGGGCCTGGAACGAGAACGTCGTCCACGGCGGTATTTCGGCGGGAAACAAAAACATTTAGCAAACCGGTTACGGTACGTGGACGAGTCTTCCTACAGTGAAAGTCACCAGGGAAAATGTCTTTCAAAGAATTTCGTGACCTCCTTGTACTTCTCTACGGCGATGAAATTATTTCCGATGAAGAGTTTTTGCTACTTTACGATAGTTTCATCTCAAAGAATCCAGATTTTCCCCATGAAAACTATCAACGGTTTGATTTGGATTCTATGAACTCCGCGGAGTGCAAAGCAGAGTTTCGTGTCGAGAAACACGATCTCCCTCGCCTTGTTGCAGCCCTCCAACTACCACCGGTGTTTAAATGCCAGCAGAGGAGTATTTGCGACGACATGGAAGGCCTATGCATACTCCTCAAACGAGTTGCCTACCCATGCAGACTCAGTGATCTGATTCCGCGATTTGGCCGACCGGTTTCTGTTTTAAGCCTGATCTCAAATGATGTCATAGACTATATTTATGATGTTCATGGGCACCGTATAACACAATGGAATCGAGATCTTCTGAATCCTGGGGCTTTGCAGCGTTATGCAGAAGCTATATCGGGAAAAGGAGGCCCCCTTGACAACTGTTTCGGTTTTGTAGATGGAACAGTCCGACCCATCTCAAGACCAAATGAGCGTCAGAGAATTGTGTACAATGGCCACAAGAGGGTCCATGCATTAAAATTCCAATCCTTGTCCCTACCAAATGGACTTATTGGCAACCTATTTGGACCAGTTGGTGAGTTTGTAATAAAACGTTAGTGTTTTAAACTTAAATAACCTCCTCCCCACCCCCCCCCCCCCCGAAAAAAATTCTCTTCTCATGTTTGATTCTAATTTCGTTTCTAGAGGGGCGTAAACACGACGCAGGGATGTTAAATGATTCTGGACTACTGCGGGACCTTCAACAGTACGCCTATAATCCAGCAGCTCA
>NC_133204.1:48695671-48698171 GCF_958299795.1 Porites lutea | reverse complement strand
ACGGATGGGCAAAACTGAAGAAGATTGAAACGGATTGAACTTAGGGTTTTTGAAAACTGTTCAGCCTAACAGTTTTTCAAAGTTTATCTCTGCTGTTTTCAGCTTCAAAAATAATACTTACGGGACATATTTGTTTCTCTCTGATCTCTGATTTTGTCATTCACATGTAATTTCTTTGCCTACTTTAAGTTCCATAGTGATTGAGGGCGAGTAATTTTAAAAATAAAGCAAAATGAACTGGACTGCCGTGACACAGCCCCTTCAAATTTGTGAATAGTGCAGATTTTAGATTTTTATTATCAAACATCTCTGTCCTCATATTGATTGTAAATTTTAAAATAGATTTTTACACTCGTAGAATTCCTATTTTAATTTTTTACTTTGTACTTGGAATGCTCTTTTAGTGTCCACAATTTAGCTAATATCTAGCTAAACACTCTGACATGTAAATAAAGTTCATTCATTCAGGGTAAAAAAATATAATAGGATAAAATAAAAAGAGAACTATCTGAAAAAAGCAAATAAATGAAGAAAAAAGCACAAGTTTCTTCAATTCACTAACTCTTCTTGTTTCGCTGAAAGATTTTTTTTTTTCTGAAACAATGAACTCTTTCTTTTTTACACCTTAATGTCGGTTTCCAGAGAAGCGACGTTTGATTCATTCCTGGACCAATATATTTAGAGAAAATGACGGGGAAAGCTATGCGGCAAGCTGGATGTATGAGGCGTGAAAACGTTGTTGTTGTTGTGGGAGGACGGATTTGGAAAATTGTGCGTACTTTTGTTAAAATCCTGGCAACTGACCTAGTTCCCAATTTAGCCTGCGCTTCCTCCCATCCCCCATTTTATGACGCATTAACGAAAAAAAATTCAGCAAGTAAATAGTTCGCATTCAAAGAGTAAATGGAAAAGCCAACACCCAAAATATGTTACTGAAAACACAACTGTATTAAATCAACCTTGATTTCTCACCTACTTTTAGTACTAACACCACCTAACAAGCTCTGGAGTAAGAGCTGTATTTTCCCAGGAAAGTCTTGCATGATGCAGGCAAAAAGTTTAAGACTATTTAGCAGCCTATGATCAACATTAAAATTTCAAATCTTTCGAAGTTAACTGCTCCCTATAAATAACAAGACGCTGTGGCAGCGTACATTTGGCCATCGATGTACTATACGAGTGTGAAGTTATTTATGTGTATTAGGAATGTGTGAGTAGTGCAGTAGCCTTGTACATTTTAGGGGTTGGTAGCCTGCATACCAAGCGTTTCCAATTGAGTTATTGCGCAAAAGTTGATTGTGTGAAAAGGCTTGCTACGCAGGCTAAGGGGTTGGTGGAGATGTTTTAGTGGATGTGGATTGGTAAGATAATGGTTGTAGTTTGTCAGTAAGTGAAACTGGTTTCTCGTAGAATTTAATATAAAGTTTATGTTTTTTTTGGCAGGTAAACCTGATTTTAGGTGTTGCAGTGAGGTATTTGTGGGAGTGCTAATTTGGTTATGAAGGGATAGGTTATAGCTACAGTCTGTTGAAATGAAGTGGTTGTTGTAAAAAATCTTATCAATAGTCGAAAACATACTTGTACTTATTTTGTACTTATTTCGGACCAATATTGTTTCGAGAAGTTACCGAATAATTAAAGGTTTGGCGCCTACCGTAATTCGCATTTGGTTGTGCTTCGGTCAGAGGTCACGTTTTTTCGCCCGTTTTTAGTGTAACATTTACATTTGCTTCGCTTTGTCAGCGCAAGTGATTTCATTTACCCAAAAATTTTATTTCGCTGATTTGAAGACTCAGACTAAACAAGCCTTGGGGTTCAAAGCCATTTACCAATCCGCTTTTTTAGCTCGTGAAAAAGTGCTAAATTGTGACGGTTGATTAAGCGATTTTGAGTCAACAACTTTGAAAATTTCTTTAAAAATCTCTTGTTAACCAAATCGCGAACTAATCAGTTAAAATTATAGAGGAAAGATAGTAAAAATATGAAGTGTCACTATATTTTAGTAGCCAACTTTATTTTAAAATGTACGAGTTACTGAATATGACTCTAATTTTGCATGATTTTTGCCCATTTTAGGACTCTGGAAGAAAAAAATTCGTTAAAAAAATACTATTCACTCGATCGTACTTAAACCAACGATTTTGTAACTAGGGCCCATACGGCTTTATTCTGGTTGAGTTTGAGGCCAAGTCATTTTTTGACTATTTCCACGTGTAGTTGATGTTTACGCGGAGCCGCTCTTAAGACGCGTCTTATTTTTCCTCGAATAAATGGCCCTAGTGTTATTTTAGGGCTTTTAGTGTGGGCCTACCGCGAACAGTCTGTGCATTTGTAAGTTTAACCCTCGATAACATACTTCAACAATACGTTCCTTGAAACACCGTCGCCAAATTTTATCCAAACTGCTTCTTACTGCTGCTTTGAAACATTTCAGATCAAATGACATCATTGGATTACTACCATGCTTGAAGAGCGTAGTTTCACAATTCAACCTGTCAGT
>NC_133204.1:48675671-48690671 GCF_958299795.1 Porites lutea | reverse complement strand
CGCAAAGACCCAATTCGAGAAATTCAGCGGTTTCCAAATTTGGGTCATAATTTATGCGAAAATGATAAGCAAACTTTACACGGATTATATCTAACAAACTATGAGATTCATCTCTTTATTTTGGGCATCGTTATAACAAATGGGTCCTTGCAAGTCAGCAAACTGCTTTACGGCCTTGTAAATGCGCGCGATTTCGAGCAAAGCAAACATATAGAAATTATAGTTTTCGCTATTTGTTGACGTTTGTCAGCATTTAAGCGTCCTTCTCACCAAAAAAGCATTTTCTTAAAAATTCGTAGTTTTTTTTCCTTCAAATTTTTTCAGGGCCACAATTGATTAACTAACTACCCGGACTCTGAATTTCATGGTCATTGAAAAACTGTGACATTATCTTCTATAAGCCCAAACTTGAGTAAACATTGAAGATTTTTAGCGTTTTGGCTGAGTTTGTGCTTTGGGAATTGTCTATTGTTTCTAGTCTGTCATGATACAGCATTCTTGTTCAGCACGCGTGCAATGACCGCGCTTGGCTGACTTCCGAATGCTCACCGAGATATAATAATTTTGGTACAGTGAGACAGGCCATCGTGTGATACATAGAGGTTTAACTCACAATTTTTAATCAATTCTCGTGCTTCTTGTGCCTTTGCAAAAAAATCAAGAAGTGCTACACACTAAATCTACTTACTATTAAAAAAATATCATTTTTTCATAGGTTTAATGCAAGCCAATAATTAAACCAACTCGTGACGGGAATATCTCGGTGAGCATTCGGAAGTCAGCCAAGCGTGGTCATTGCACGCGTGCTGAACAAGAATGCTGTATAATGACAGACTAGAAACAATAGACAATTCCCAAAGCACAAACTCAGCCAAAACACTAAAAATCTTCAATGTTTACTCAAGTTTGGGCTTATAGAAGATAATGTCACAGTTTTTCAATGACCATGAAATTCAGAGTCCGGGTAGTTAGTTAATCAATTGTGGCCCTGAAAAAATTTGAAGGAAAAAAAACTACGAATTTTTAAGAAAATGCTTTTTTGGTGAGAAGGACTCTTAAACGCTGACAAACGTCAACAAATAGCGAAAACTATAATTTCTATATGTTTGCTTTGCTCGAAATCGCGCGCATTTACAAGGCCCTAAAGCGTTTTGCTGACTTGCAAGGACCCATCTGTTATAACGATGCCCAAAATAAAGAGATGAATCTCATAGTTTATTAGATTTAATCCGTGTAAAGTTTGCTTATCATTTTCGCAAAAATTATGACCCAAATTTGGAAACCGCTGAATTTCTCGAATTGGGTCTTTGCGATTTTGGTGAAACTCTGTTCAGCGCAAGGCACTAATGCGCACTATGTGTAGCCGAGAGATTTTCACGAAAAAATGCCGGCAACAGCAGATTTTCGACTCAGACCTCAAAGGGGCGTGGCATTATAACCACGTGACATTTACTCCGATCGCCAAAAATTTTATGTTATATTGTAGATTGATCTATATGTTATCCATTCTATGTGTTAGACTTACGATAAAAGTAAAGGTGGGGATACCAGAGAGCTTCAAAGTAGGATGGTACCCCCCCAAAAAAACTGGGTCGAGTCACCTTAACATAGCGATGGAGCTTTGAAGACTTCGGTATGTCACTCGTTGCAATCTTTTTGAAGACAAATTTCTTCAACATGCTAATCTTCTTGTTGAGACCTCTAAGAAGTAGCAGTGGAATTCTGCTCGGTTCACGAGCACGTCTACATCGCCTTGTAGCACGTTTTTTTAAGATGATATAAAGTTAGTTTTAATAAGTGTTCGCTTTGATTCTCGATAAATTTCACGATGGAAGGTTCACTCAATGTAGATAGCTTTGATAAGTGATTAACTCTTAAGTGATCGCTCGTAAATTTGTCTCTCCAAATATTCAGTCTTAAACTTTCGCTCATAAACTAATGCATCGTAAAGGTTGGGGAACGTGTCGTTCCCCAAAAAGCTATAATCTTTCTCTTGACTGTCCTCCATGCCTCGTGCTTTTCAAAATGTCGGATAAGATTTCAGTGAACCAGCGATATATCTCAGTCAGCGATATATCCCTAACAATGTAACGTTGAAAAAAAGACAGAAACCGTCTGCATTTTAAGACCGGTGCCAGCCTTCGGCTGGGCCCCGGTAAAAAGCGCACTATAAATAAATAAATTATTATTATTATTACGGACATGAGCAAAGCCTTCGATTCACTTTACCATCCACTTACACTTGCAAAACGTAAAGCTTACTGGTGTTGAGGAAAGAAGTCTACGATTGATGGGCTCCTACTTCACAGACCGTTATAACAGGGTCAAGCTAGGATCTGTAGTGAGTGAGTGGCGGAGGGTGACCAGGGGATTCCCACAGCCCACCGGGTTCTGCATTTGGACTTCTCATCTGGAACATCTTCCAAAATGCTTTGACTTATACTGTTGATGCAAACATGAATATGTATGCAGATGACCACCAGTTTTAAGCCGTTGGCAGCACCCTCTCTGATGTGCATGATGATCTTGCTGTTTGCGCTGAGTCAGCATCTTTATGGTACAGAGCTAATTTACTAAAGGGAAATTTGGACAAGTACCAGACAATGGCACTTGGTTGCGGAAGGGAGTCTATGGACAGTATTATGATTGACAATCGTGAAGTCAGATCCACTGAGTGTCTCAAGCTATTAGGTGTCTGTATTGACAACAATCTTCGTTTTGATGAACATATAAGAAGTATCTCTAAGAAGGGTGCCCAGCGGGTAGGCGTTCTCATGAGGCTTAGGAACCTTATACCCACACAAACTAAGTTACAGTTATATAAGGCAGCTGTTCTCCGGTATTTAACCTAGACTGTCATCTTATATGGCATTTTTGCCGTGCTAGCGATTCTAGATGACTAGAGCGTATCCAGGAAAAAGCACTTAGGGCTACATATTGTGACAAACATTCATCCTGTGGTCAATTACTATCTATGGCCAGGCTATCTACTCTAAACAACCGGCGACTACAGGACATAGCTATTCTCATGTATAAAGTTAAAAAACAACATGTGCTCAACATATATTAGCACTCTCTTTGAACAGCCTGCAATAAATTAAGTATAAACTGCGCAATCATGACTTCACTATACCCAGATTCAACACAGTATCCGTTGGAAAGCACTCGCTCAGGTATATGGGCCCAAAAGTATGGAGCTCTGTTCCTAGTAATGTGAAAAAGGCACCCACGTTGTCCTCCTTCAAGTATAACATCAGAAAAGTGGATCTTAGTATGCTATTAGGTGACAATAACTGCTCTAACTGCTCTCTTTGCATTTCTTAATTTTTTATTTCTTTTTTCTATAAGATAAGGGACACATTTGTACATACTGTATATAGTTCTCCCGAATTTCTTATTTGCTTATACTGCACATAGTAATTCTTATATTCTGCTTGTTTTTTTTTTTTCATTTTTAATTAATTAATTAATTAATTGATTTATTCTTTTTAACATATTTTAGTGTCCCCACTTAGTGGTTATACACCACTATTAGAGAGAGAGACCGGTTCAGCCTTGAATCGGACCGGACGCTTCAGCTAGCGCTCCGTGTACATTTGTTGCTAGGCTAGTTAAGATCGTTTCTTTTTTTTCTTCGTTGACTAATGGGTTTCTTTAGTTCTCTTGTTACTTTTAGCTGTATTTAGTTTATTTTCTGTAAACATGACCGGCCTAGATTAGATTAGCTACTCGCGGGCATGTTATTGTACTCTTACTTCAAAACACAATAAAATAAAATGTACCGTAAATCCTCTATTAAGCCCCCCGGGGGGCTTATTTTTTTCAAGCACTTTTGAGGGGGGGCTTAAAAGAGAGGGGGGGCTTATTTAATTTAGTGAAACGCATCACCTGTAGCAAAAATACCTTGGTATGAGACAGAGTAGACTTACGCATTGTACAATTAAAGTCACCGTCAAAAGTATTTAATTCACTTGTGGGAGCCTAAAAGTAACAAAAACAAAATTCTTATTCTTCAAAAATGTGCTTTCGACCTCATGTTCTTCGGTAATTTTTATGAATAAACCATAACTGATCAGTCCATGTTAATCGTTAATTTTTTTGTGAAGAATAAGGATTGGAGGAGGGGGAGGGGGGGGCTTAATAGAGAGGGGGGGCTTATTAACTTTCCTCCTCTGAAAAGGGGGGGCTTATTAGAGAGGGGGGGCTTATTTGAGAGGGGGGGCTTAATAGAGGATTTACGGTATGTAAAATGTATGTATGTATGTACTATTACAGTTTTGACACTTTAATGAAGGTATCATCATCATCATTATCATCACGATGTAAACGTAGAAGGAAAAGTACTTAGAAGAAACTGTGTACACCTAAAGCCAGACAAGCAAGTCAAAATAACGGAACCATCCCTGAAGTCTGAAGAATGGAAACCCAAAGACCAACCAGCACCTCCTACCCACCAGAGCATGCATGTGAAACCAACAAAACGGGCCACAAAGACTTCGGAAACTAAATGAACCAATATGGAACTGATTACTGTAAAACAAACATGTTCAGGACACCTAGTTAAAACACTGCAGAGATATAGTTATTGCAGGTGACAAAAGGAGCCCCCCACCTAATCTTGGTCAGCAACATTCCTTTAACTGTTTAGCGAAATTTTTTCCCGATTTTGTCCACATCCCTGTGTTGTACCGACTGATATGCATGGTGGCCTCGAAGGCCCTGGTGTTGAGTTCAAGGTCAGTCTGATGTTATGGTAATCATGTGAATGCAGATATGCACATGCAAGTGAGGCATCAATCAATAATGATTTTTACACATTCGATTTGCAAACACACTTTGTTAAGGTACACAAGTACTGCACCAAATGAGAGACTTTTCAATTCGCCTTGCCGGCCTGGAATCTATTTACCCAGGAAAATGAAGGTAGAGTCTGATCTCAGCTTCGTGCAGGACAAGTTTTTGGTGAGATACAAGTGCTAACAAAGTCTAGAAATTGATTTAAATTGTTAAGTATATTCAGGTTTCACTACAGTGCATGGTTTTTCAGGGTTTCTATATCTTTAAGCTCTTTCATTAATTTGTTATTGCATATAAACGGCCTTTGGTCATTGAACACTGATTGAATATTTGATTGGTTAACAAGACTTTATGCATGACTGCATACCCACATAACTTGTGTCACATTGAATTAAATAATTGTATGGGTCTTGTTTACTGTGTTGTTCAATCCAGTTTTCAATAATGATCCACAGTGAAAGACATTTACCTACATACGAAAGCGGTTTCGCGCGCAATTTCTAGCCAAAACGAAACACAGGCACGTTAAACGTGCATGAGCTATTTTGAATGCTTCAGTGTCACTTTAATGCTTCAGTGTAACCTTACCAAGAGTGATGAATGTACCTTTTGCGTCCTAAATGTAGACTGGGTTTTGTGCGAAATTGAGTATTGCCGTACATAAATGAAAACACGAAACGCTCAGCTGCATCGATCCTCATGCTATATATTCACTTTCCTCTGTCTTCCCCTGTTACATCTGGTGCAAGTTAAACAAATTTTTAAAGTAAAATATATATCTACTCACCAAACGTTGATTAGAAGGTTTTCTCAAAGGTTCTTAAGCCAAAATGTGGCTCATCGAATTCGAGTAGTTATGAAATACCAGGATTTTTATCATTGTGGTAGATGGTTGCATCATCACAATTCACGAGGTTTTCACGTGCAATTCTACTCAGTGAAACAGTTTTTAACTCTGACAACTTATTTCTTCATGTTTTAAAAGCTATTGCTTCTTAAAAGACAAGAGCCTTTTTTAAGGCATTGCTTACAAAACGAAACAGGTCTTCATACATTCAAGTTACTATTATTATTGTGAGAAGCTAATCTGCATGAGATGTACAGTCACATAACTGGCACATGAAAGTGTTGGACTTTGCCCCCTTTCGTGGTTCGAACGTGAGGGAATTCGAATTCACACAGTAATAGAGTAAACAGGATTATAAAACTAATTCATGCACACAATTTGCACGTGAAGATGTTCGTCTTTGGCCCTTTTACAATTCGTACGTAAAAAAACGTAAATTGTTTACTACAAAATTTTCTCAAACGATTTTAAGAAATCACCTCGGCTTCATTACAACATCTGCAGTTATATTAGTAATAGTTGACACTACAGCTGCCCCCGTTTTTTATATTGTCGGTCAATAGTATTCTTGCTGGCTGTGTAGCTCTTTGAAATATACCGATTAATAATGAAGACTTTCACACATATTCCATACAATAGGTGAGATAAATACAGGAAATGCAAGGTTCCATGCACAGTTTCAGCTCGACTTACACAGCTTTGATCAAAACATTCTCAGTTTCGAGAATAGTTTATTCTAAACCATAAGAAAAGATTTCATTAGAAGTTGAATTTTTTGCTTTCTCTTTCCCTTTTTACATTCAGTTTTCAGTTCATTTTATTTGCCGGAAAGTAAGTTATTTGAAACTTTATAACAGAAGGACATCTGTGAGCAAGGAATAAGTCAGCACAGAATCTGATTGTCGGCGAATTTCTGTAAATGTCCATCAATCTGCTAGTGATATGCTAGCCGTTGTTCATTTGTCTTGCTCGTTTGAGTCTTATCCTGGTCAAAGAGAGAGAAAGAGTGTCTGGCAAGGTTTCCAATATAAATCAAAGATTTGTTAACTCGTGTCTGGAAAAACTCTCCAAGTGTCTATATATCTACACAGTTAAACACACCCTATAAACTCCCCTGCACTTAACGAGTGTCTTTTGGTCCATAACTTTCAAAACAACTGCTCCACAGAATGTCACTGCATAACGCAAAAGAGTATCGAAGTATGACTGCACAATAAATGTCAAAAAATCTACCTGAGCGGTCCCTTCGGGATTTTTTGTCTTTACGTCATCCTAACCATTTCGTACTTGCAAGCGCAAACAATAGAAACGTCATCATTACCTACCGATTCCTCGCGGCCCCAGTTCGAGCAAATCGAGATTTTTTCTAGTATACCGACTGTATATTTGAACTGTAAGTACTGTCCTTAATATACGCGCGAGTTACTAGGGTGCCTCCTCGGGATTTCGCCTCTGGGCGAAATCCCTGTGGGGGCAATTATGTTTCATGCAACGTCAAGTTTGATAGCCTAACATTTATTAACTTCCAAGAAAATTATCAAACTGCCGAAATATGTTTCTGCTCATATCATCTTACTCCACTCAATAAAGCAGTATCTAATTATTGTGTCAACTAGCTTCTTCCAATTTTATTCCCTAACACTACTGTTTCTACTTAAGTTACGCATCTTTACTAAATAAAATACGTTTCAATAACTATAATGCTTAGTATCCAGGAAGGATGTATCATGTTGTTCACTTATTATTCTTTTTTTTTGTTTTGCCGGAACGAAAAAGGTCTGTTGAACTTTGTAAGCCAGAGAATAATATTTCTACAGCTTGTTTACAGGATTAACAATACTCGGTATAGCTTTAAAAAAAATAAGCTGCCTTTCAAACTTCTAAAACCACATTTTATAGGCTGCATACTTTTGAATTAAAGTCCATATCTAAATATCATCATTGCCTCACCGGAAGAGCTTTGAAAATATATGATCTTTTATACTCTGGTCTACCTTGAAGGAGGTGAAACACAACTCATAAATACGTGCGTGGTATTGTTCGCGATAGCCAAATTCGGTCAGAAATGTCTTTGAAGTAGCATCCACACTTAAATATGAACCCTTAAACAGCTGCATCACTGTACACAGCCTTTGAATCATGAAGATATTTAATATAATGTTTCCAAACACCTGTAGCCGTAATAAAAGACAAAAAAATTGTGAAGAATCAAGACGGCGGTCTTAAAGTGCCCTTGTTCGACCTTTAGCAATGTCATGTTTAAGTAGATACCAAGATCTCATTGGTTCCTAAGCATCAACTCATAGTACCTTTAACATTATTGGCTCTTGCAACAAACATCTGAACATACAAAGATACAAAGATACAAAGCCACAAAGATACATACGCTCACACCACTGACATATGAGCGATTTTTTCAAAATAGCTGAAAAATTGACATTTTACTACGGGAAAGGTGTTAGAGGCTGGTATCCATGTGTATCTCAACATAGTGCATGATGGGAAAAAGAGAGAGAAGACATGTTCGTCTGAATAAACTTGTATAATTGGTGAACATCTGCTGTGTTGTCTATGATCCAACATCTTATATCAAGGTATTTATAAGTGATTTTAAGGTCGTTTTTGGGTCTTAGATCTTAGGTCTTCGTTTTCTACTCACCCACAGAAGGGGCCTTTCTCTTTTGAAAACCTGTGAAAATCTCGATGTTCTTATGTTGTGCGCAACGCAAAAAAGGGAATTACCGTTTCCGAGGTCAAGTTAACAAAAACAAAACTTACCAGAAGCTTTATCCGTTGTACATAGTAAACTTGATTTAACTTTAGGCATAACCGTTAAAATACACGTCGGATTTAAAAGTGGACGCCGTCGCTCATCCAATATAATTTCCGCCCTGTTAACAAGCACACACGCTCACTAGCTCACCAGTAGCTTGGCCCAACCTCTCGTCCCCAGGGTATTGAAAAGCGAGAAGAACCTGGGGACAAGAACGAGATACAGATGCTAAAGATGCGAAGGCAGAAGAAAGCATGAGGTAGGCAAGAACAGCTGGTTGGGCAGTTGTTTGGCAGAAGGTCTTCAGTTAACCTGCATTAATGGATCCTAAGCAGCGAAATAATGGATTTCATCCTTTCTTAAAAACTCGTGGGAACGCTGCCCATTTAGCTGCGTTTTTCGTGGTTGCGTTTTCAGGAGTCATCCTTTTCAACGTTGCCTGTGCCTCTGAAGAGCAACTGTGTTCTCATATCTTTGGAGTTGCCCTTCTAACCCTAAGTTTAGAACTCGGCGAGGTAGTGAGAAGACTGTGTGTCGTGATCGAGGAAATTCGACACAAGCAAACTCGATACGAAGGAAGCTGGATGAGGGTACTTTATTCCTCTTTCAATTTTAGGAATGGCTGCACTATTATGGTCGTTGGCACTGTGTCCTTTCTGGTAGTGTCTGTTGCCTTGTACCTAGATTGTGACACTTTTTGTCGTACAGAATATGCGGTTTTTTTCTTTATAAACTCCTTCGTGGCACCTCAACTGTTGTTTCTTGTTGGTTTGCGAGGGCTTTCTAGAGTGGAAGAATCGCAGATCATGGAGAAGGAAAACAAAAATGTGGCCGCTGGTCTAGCCTGGAACTACTATTTTGGTTACTTGAAGCTGGTGTTACCACATCTTGAGGATCTGATCGGAAAATCAGATTACAAGTACAAGATTAAAGAGAGAAAGCTCTTCATATTGCTTCCCAAAAACGGCTACACGTACAGTAGAATTGAGGATGCAGACCCAAGAATGAGATTTTCAGGGTGTCTTGTTAATGACATTATCAGAAGGGCGAGATTGCAGCGATCCTATAGACACCCTGTACACCGAATAGAGATGCCACGCCCTGATGGAGAGGTTAATAAATATTACGTCATTGTTGAGTATGCCACACCGCTGATGTCCCTGTACGATATGTCTCTAAACCCAGAGTGTGGTATGAGTAAAGAAGAGCGGGATGAACAGGTAACTTTTAGCCTTAATACATAAATACTTATGAGTGACTCTTAGGAAAAAATTTGATCTTTTGGTGTTGACCAATATGTCAGTTGACATATCAGTCGACATATCGGCTGAGTGTCAGTCCTGTATCAGTCAACTGTTGGTCAAGTATCCAAGGATCAACAGATTGTTCTGGGCAACCGACCTCATTCTGGGCCGACCTCAGGTCAAAAACCGTTCTCGGTTTGTTCTCTTTTTAAGAAACCGTCCTCAGGTCAAAAACCATGCTCTGTTTGACTTACGTACTCGGTGTAACTGTGCTCAATTTGACCAACTGATGTCAGGTCAAAGACCGACCTCGGTTTGCATTATCTCCGTCAACTGTCCTCGGTTTATTACCCACCACGGCATCAACAAACTTTGGTAACCATACCAAGGTCGGTTTTGTGTCAATGGATGGTGTTGGAAGGCAGCACTTAAACCGGGCACTTAAATCTCTCTTCACTTTCACTCTTCTCATTATCAGAACTAAACAAGGTGCTTGACACAAACAAATACAACTGATGAAAGGTTTTGATTTTTCTTCCACAAGAAGTACAAACTCAGTTCAACTTACATGTATCCTCACACAGATGACAGTTATCTCCCACAGAGGGAGAAAGCGATTTTCTTGCTCTGCCATTCTTCTTTTTCGGAGTGATTTAAGGTGGCTCGACTGGATTTTTTCGGGGGGATACCTCCCAAGTTTGAGCATTAACTACGTCGCCGTGAGTAAAGATATGGGAAAAAGTGTTATGTATTATGTATTATATAAAGATGAAAATTTCTGATGATCTGGGTTTTATTGCAATCGGAGTCACCATGGCAACGTAACAATGCCATTACATTTTTTATTTATTTTTGTGTTTCTCTGTACCAGGAGTTTTTTTAAGAAGTCGCTTAAGGGAGTTTGTACCTGCCATAATTGCCTCAATTATTGCAAAGTTTGAACAAATTCTATGAGAGCGTTTTCGAAATATTTTGAAACGAAGTTTTAAGCATCATATAAACAGTGAAATAGCATTGTATCCACACAATTAGCTAATTTTTTAAGAAAATGATAAGCTTTGGAAACCCGGCTTCATCTCATAGTGGTTTGATTCCATTGAAAACTGCGTACAAAAAAGGAGGAGCACTGCTCTGGGCGATCGCGAGTAAGAAGAATTTTATTAACTTGCATTCAGCTGCTTTTGTCACAGTTTTTGCACGTAATTTGGTCCACGCCTACAAATTTCGCATTTTTCCAAAAACCGCTCGATAAATTTTTTTATAAATTGGAAAATCCCGAGATCAATTGTCAATAAATATACCCTGCGAGTTTCAAGAACATTGAAAACAGGGAAGGCTTTTAAATAGGAGCTCAAATATAACCAATTTTTCCCCCTAGATTTTGTGTTTACAAGTGAGCGTCCACATTATTCACTGGCATTGTTTTCAAGTTTCATATGCACGTGCACATTTAGCAAAGAGATAGAATTTGCATCAAAAAGGACCCTCGGTTAAATCTCCGGAATATGCTAATAACCGGGTAAAGAAATTAGTGATATATTCTAACATCAAAGCAACTCTTATTAAGAGTTTCTGTGATGTTATAACCCGAGTAAGCGAGTAAGGTAATTAAGTGTTACATCCTACAAGATGAGCCGTGACGTTCACCGTCTCGCCTCTCACTGCTATCTGTGATACAAGCCAATTATTAGCATATAATTTCCAGATATTTTTCTTCCGAAAGTAATCAAGAGTTCTTTTTGATGCAAATTTTTTTTTTTTTTTGCTAAATGTGCACGTGCATATGAAACTTGAAAACAATGCCAGTGAATAATAAGGATGCTCACTTAGCTTGTAAACACAAAATCTGGGGGACAATTTGGTCACATTTGAGGCCCTATTTATAAGCCTTCCCTTTTTTCAATGTTCTTGAATCTTGCAGGGTATATTTATTGACGAGTGTTCTCGGGATTGTCAAATTTATAAAAAAAAATATCGAACTGTTTTTTGAAAAATGCGAAATTTGTAGGCGTGGACCAAATTACGTGCAAAAACTGTAACAAAAGCAGCTGAATGCAAGTTAATAAAATTCTTCTTACTCGCGATCGCTCAGAGCAATTCCCCTCTTTTTTTGTACACAGTTTTCAATGGAATCAAAACACTATGTGATGAAGCCGCGTTTGCAAATCTTATCATTTTCTTAAAAAATTAGCTAATTGTGTGGATACAATGCTATTTCACTGTTTTTATGATGCTTAAAACTTCGTTTCAAAATATTTCAAAAATGCTCTCATAAAATTTGTTCAAACTCTGCCATAATTGAGGCAATTATGGCAGGTACAAACTCCCTTAAGCGATTGGGGCAACTCACTTTTTCTTGGCCCAGGAAATTGCATGGCCACGTTGTGGTTAAATTGACAGCTGTCAAAACAGGATATTTACTGACCAGTATCACATGATCGTATCACGGGCTTAGATGTCGACCAATTGGGTTTGTGGTTTTTTAAGTTATCAAAACTGTCACTTATTAGAACAACTACAAATTTGCATAAATTCAAAACAACTTTGTTTTGCTGTCAATTGCAGTGGTCACCAAACTATTACTGTAAGAATTAAAAACCACTGAGCAAACTGTTGCAATCAAAGGAAATTTTCAAATATTGACATGCATGGAAACTTGTGTGAAATAAAAATGTTTTCTAATTTGACAAGGTGGAAAATACCATAATAATCTGCAAATTCCCATTTGGGTGGTGTTTCATGTGAACTTCAACTTTTTCCAATCTTTTTGTGTTCTCTGCACGATTTGCAGGTGCAATGCATCAGATTTTTTATAAATTTCCAGACACTGCATTTGCATTTCATGGAAAGAATAGAAGATACTGCAAAAGTCAGGTTTACATGTGAGGTACCACCCTCACGGCAGTTTAACCCTTTAAGCCCCAGTATCCACATACAAATTCTCCAAACTAATCTCTATACATTTCCTTAAAGAATGAGTTGAGAGAACTTGATAATAGATCAAGGCATTTTCTCTTAGGTGATCATTTTATTAATTCTCGTAACTTATCTCTTGACAGTGTATGGATATTGTTTGGAGAAATTTGATCTTGGTCACCATTGGGACTTAAAGGGTTAAAGAAAAATGGTATTTTCCTCTTTGACCAATAACAATAATAATTTGCACATTAACGCAAAACTCGACTACCAGGCATAGTAGTTTTGCAAGTACATGGTTTTTGACAGATATTCAATCTTTCTTTGCATGTGACTTGGCAATTACTTGTTTACATACTGCTTGGGCCTGTATAGCCAGGTTTTTTGGTGGGGAGGTGTGATCCAACAAGGAGATTAGGTTGTCATAGACTGCATTGCGAACTTTTTTGAATAACTTGGGTATTTCTCAAAAAAATTCAAAAATGATTCTTTTTTCAAAGAGAGCACTTTACTTTACAATAATTTCAAAGTCACTATTTAAGAAGAAAAAATTAATAGAAAGAAAGATCTAAAGATGTAAATCTTTATTAATTATTTCCTCAAATAATAGCTGGGGGGTGATTAATCCTTTTCTTGCATCAAAAGAGGGCGATTATTTGAGGGAAGGCGATTATTCAAGGGAGGCGATTATTTCAAATATTGCTCACTGGAAGTTGTGCTCTAAATATTGTGTTATATTAAAAGCCTTTTTGTTTCCTTTTTAAAATGAGCAAATGTCAGCTTTCATTCATTTTTTGTTCATTTTCATTTCATTCATTTGTTTGGGTTGTGAACCCATTCACACGTGCGCCACACCTTGTAGAGCTGAAAGGGTCTAGCACGTTGTCATTTTAAATCAAAACACACACAATGACTTGTAGGTCTTCTAACTCCTTCTTAGTCCATGCTTTTACTATACTTTGTGTAGGTTGTTTAGATTCCTAAACAGTCTTCTATTTGCTTTACCCTTTGTTCACCTATTTAAACTGCAACACCTGCAGAATGCAGCTGCTAGGATTTGTAATGTACCTCACTACAGTCACATAACACCTGTACTATGTTCGTTAAGTTGGTTTGTTGTCAAAATTCATATTGATTTTAAAATAGTTCTTCTTACTTTTAAAGCTATCTATGGTCACACACCTAAAAGAACAGCCGCACTACAGTCTCCATTCAGCTAAAGATCTTATCATAAAATGTCTTAGTTTAAAACTGAAAAAGACTCTAGGGGATCATACCTTGTTATCTGCAACTCCTAACTTAATTACTGATTGATCTACCCTTTCACGTCCATGGTGAGGACAATTTTTAATGTTTTTAAAAATCTTAACTTCAAATGCATCTTTTTAGACTTGCTTTTGATGTGTATGGTTTTTAACCTATTAGGTAATGTATAATGTGTTCTGTTTGAATTTCTAGGTTTATTTTCTTTGTATCGTTAAAATTTACTTGTATTTGCTTTTAAACGTTTCAACATTATTTTGGAACTTAGAAAAAAAAGGCTTATTCTAGACTTTGCTCTCATTTTCCTCAAAAATGTGTTTTTGTTTTGACAGGTAGTGCTGTTTATCTACAAATTAAGACAAATTTTGGACAGTTGTAGAGACTGTAGAAATAAATATGAATTAGTGCCAATCTCAGGAGCGTGGCCCGAAATCGCTGATGCGTTGGTAGGCTTGCATCATCGATGGATTATCGATACTGACGAAGAGTGATGCCCTAGAGTTATGTTACTGTTTTCTTTTTTAATAAAAGAAACCATGCAGAGATTATTAACTTTAATATGATTTACTACTCGCTGATAGTTGGCCTCTCAGTAAAAATGTAAATGTTACCTAACATCAGCAGTGTCTTAGTTTATGCCTAAACCCACCATATTTTAAAGTAAGAGTTAGGTATTCTTAAATTATGATGGACACTTACTTCTTAATAAGATTTTTCACTTCATGGCTTAAGATTTTACAAGCTTCTTAAATTAACATCCTTTGAAATAAGTTTTGAAATAAGTTACTCAGTTTCCTCCCATTCTCTTATTTCACAAAGAAAATAAAAGCATATCGTAGGTTAAGGATTTTTTTTCTGTAAGTTAAATAGGCAGTGTCAATTTACGAGAAGAAAATCTTATCCCATGATTTTGTTTTAATTTTCTATCAAAATAAGAAATCCCAACGTTAGAGTGAGTCACACCGTCATACTTTAAGATTGTAGTATATTATTTCAGGAAGTGACATCTAAAATAGAAGTAAATATACTTGAACTAAGACACCCCCCAGAATTCCCCAGCCTGTTCTTGTAAAATGCATGTTCTTGTGCTAAAAAAAAATACTCCAAAAAGTCCTTGAAGGAGAAAATAGCAAATAATGAGGTTAGAGCATTTAGGGAAG